>NC_134486.1:74267510-74327510 GCF_040206685.1 Ascaphus truei | reverse complement strand
CTATCGGTGCGATTCAAAAGTCAAGCGATTCTCCTGTAAGCAATATTATTGGCTGAGCGGCTTCTCCAGTACTGTGCTGCAGATACTGAACAATTGGTGGAACGCTAGGCGCATGCGCATTGGAACCTTCTTGAAACGCATATGCGTGTCATGACACGGTAGGCGCATGCGCATGTGAACAGGAGACGCCCCCCGAGAAAATTATTGGTGGGACTGGCTGGGAACTTCTTTAGGGGGCTGACCATTACAGTAAAACTTTTCTTTTTGTTTTTCCTCAGAAAAGAAAACGGCTAATGGAGGGATTTCGATGGCTAATATCGCTTTGTGCAACAATGCCTGCACATTGCTGAATCGGATTTAAAAAAACACGTACCGGAGTCTACAGTTTAGTGGCCGTTGTTATTGATTAGGATAGAATACCTGAAACAGTATGCTGATGTTTTCCGACCGTACTGTATACAATACATTTTTTATATACAGTATACTGTGCGTATAAACCCGAAAAAATAAAAAGTATGCATTTATTCTACATGTATCACAGTACTGTACATACATTATGTGTCTTCTACAGTATACAGTGCCAGTACATACAGTACAGTACAGTATGTGTCTATTTTTTTTAATACTCTTATACTGAGCATGCCTACAGTATACAGTGCAGTACACTGTATTTTGTTACAGTAGCAAAGGAGCAAATGGAACAATGTAAAACAAATCAACATGTTCTTTTATTGGTGGAGTAAGTACAAAAACATTTATTTACAAATACTCTACAATGTTGAAACATTTTAAGTGCACAGCAATTCAAAACATCAACAGGTGTATGGTTTACTGCTAGTGGAAACATTTATGTACAGAAAGTAAAAACATTTACAGTCAGTCAGTTTGGTTTACAGTCACATGTTATAAAAACAAATTCTTTATTCATAAAATATACAAAACGCAACATCTCCTTTATTAAAGAACGGCAAGTCAAAACATATACAGTGGGATGGTGTGCAAAACAGTCTGCACCAGTACAGTCCTCGAGGGCAGCAAACAGGCCCGGTTTTCAGGGTAACCTTTGAAAACCGTGCCTGTTTGCGGCCCTCAGGGACTGGAATTGTGCAGGTCCTGTGTGTGTGTACAGCAAGTTAAAACATTTCTGTATAAATACAAGTTAAAAAACACACAACAACATCTCCTTTATTTAAGTACAGCAGGTCAAAACATGTACAATACAGTTCAGCACAACAGTATTCTCTTACCTGTGATTAAAAAAAAATCTTTATTCGTAAAATACAGTATACAAAACGCAACATCTCCTTTATTAAAGAAACGTATACAGTACAGTGGGATAGTGTGCAAAACAGTCAGTCAGGCCTGCACCACTACAGTCCTTGAGGGCAGCAAACAGGTCCGGTTTTCAGGGCAACCTTGAAAACCAGGCCTGTTTGCAGGCCTTGGGGACTGGAACCGTGCAGGTCGTGTGTGTGTACAGCAAGTTAAAACATTTCTGTATAAATACAAGTTAAAAAACACACAACAACATCTCCTTTATTTAAGTACAGCAGGTCAAAACATGTACTGTACAGTTCAGCACAACAGTATGGTCTTACCTGCGATTAAAAAAAATTCTTTATTCATAAAATATACAAAACGGAACATCTCCTTTACACAAGAACGGCAAGTCAAAACATTTGAAGTGGGATGGTGTGCAGAACAGTCAGTCAGACCTGCACCACTACAGTCCTTGAGGGCAGAAAACAGGCCCGGTTTTCAGGACTACCTTGAAAACTGGGCCTGTTTGCGGGCCTTGGGGACTGGAACAAAACATTTACCAAACATTTTCAACAGTTGAACACTCACTCAAATGCGTAGCCCACCACATTGTCCTTCCATGGCCGATGCCTTGCATGGCGCAAAACGCCATTAATGCAGTCTCGAACGCCTTTCATTACAGGATCTGCAATAGAATAAAAGCGCCGCAATTCCTCCAGAATGGTCTTTCTTAAATTGTCAGGAAGCGCCTTTTTAATGCGATATCCTTCGTAGTTCCCTCTGAAGGCCCAGTCGCAGTACAACAAGTAGGACACACGGTGCTTAAAAATGATCAAGGCATACTTGTGGGGTGCACCAGCACTCATCACCCTATACTTCTCCCTGAGTGCTGGTGGCAGATCGCGCAGGGTGATGTTGGGCACCGTATCGATGCTAGCGAATGTAGGTCTTCTGTGAGCGGGTGTGCTTGTGGCGACGGGCGAGGGTAGGTTGTCTGGGAGGAAGCTTTCCTCCTGTCTTGGTCACCGTGTTCTCTCCTGGCGTGGTCTTGACGGGGTTGTCATGTCCTCCTCAATGGCATACATGTACTGGTACACTACATCTTCTGGTGGAGGGGGTGCGCTTGGTGATGGAAGGGGGTCGATGCTCCCATTCAGCACATCCATGCCACCCTCCTGCTCCGGCGTCGGGGAAACAGGGCCATGAACACCGAGCAAATGATGTATACCCGCTTTGTCAGCCTCTATCTTCTCCATCCATCGATCCATCCGTTGATCCATATGTTGCCTCCATTGATCCATATCTAGCATCTGTTGATCCATATGTAACATCCGTTGCTCCACATTTAGCATGGTCTCCAGAAGCAGATCTATCTTTGACAGCACAATAGAGTTCCCGGGGATATCCACACTTATCCCATTCAGCATCCGGTCTAACGAGCTGCTTCTTGTGCATGGCATGTGGACATCTGGGTGGATGGGTGCAACGGAGGATGAGATGGGGGTTCCATGGAGAGAAGCGGCAGCGTCGTCGAAGAAGGGTGGAGGAGGTGACCTGTGGATATCCGGTAGAGGAGAAGTGGCAGCGTCGTCGAAGAGGGATGGAGAAAATGACCTTTGGATTTCCGGACGAGAAGCAGAGTCGTCTAAGAGCAAAGGAGAAAGTGACCTGTGGATTTCAGAGGAACCAGCGTCGTCGGATAGAACTGGAGAAGATGGCCTGTGGGTTTCCAGGAGGGCGGCGGTAGCGTCGAGGACGAGGGGTGGAGAAGACAGGCTGAAGATTTCCGGGACAGCGGCGGCAGAGTCGTTGAAGCGTATGTGAGGAAGTGGTCTGTGAGTTCGATGGGTTGGCTGCCAATCGTTTTGCGTCGAGAGTACATCACCGTATTTCTTCTTGACATAATAAGGCTGACATCTATAAAAACCCTTAGCCTTTAGTGTCAGCAGAAGGTTTTCTTTATTGCCTTAGCCTGTCGCTTTTGCCTTGGCGTGGAAACAGCAACGCCTTTCGCTTTTTCTGCATGACAGGCACAGCAGAGGCGAGTGTGTTCCCGCGTCCGTAGAATCGGGGTTGCTCCATGGAAGCAGGTGGCACAATGCAGTATCTGGACAAGGGCAAGTTCAGATAAAGATCATCGAGGGATGGGCTATGCAAAGTGTGTAACCTTTTATGCATGGCGACCAGGTACAGGTGTTGAAAGTGGGCGTACTCTAATGTGAGTCATTACTGTATAAATACACCATCCATTTTGTGGATTCACTGCACATTGAATACACATCGACTAAACATCGAATATACATTCTTGTGTTTGTTTTTCTTTCTACTCGCAGCAATGCCTGTTAAAAAGATTTCCAAGGATCTCAGCATGCGAATTAAGGAGATGTACACGAGCGGACACCGAATTGCTGCTATCCAATGGTGGTTAGCTACTTCTGGCCTCGTTGTGCCAGCAACCACCGTGAGCTATCATGCACACGGAAAAAACAGAGAACGCAAAAGGGCACCAAGGGTAACAAACGCGTAAGTATATTTATACAACTTAAAATTTTTTTTTATATCAAATAATGTACAGTACTGTTTCTTATATTTTTGTTATTTCTGTAGATTTATATTACAACAGTATATATATATTTTCTATTTATATTTATATTGCAACAGTATATATATTTTGTATATTTATATTACAACAGTACTGTATATATATTTTTTATATTTATATTTATATTACAACATATTTATATTTATATTACAACAGTATATATATTTTGTATATTTATATTACAACAGTACTGTATATATATTTTTTATATTTATATTTATATTACAACAGTATATATATATTTTGCATCTTTATATTTATACTGTATTACAACAGTATATATTTTTTATATTTAGATTACAACAGTATATATTTTTATATTTATATTACAACAGTATATACAGTTAGGTCCGGAAATAATTGGACACTGACACAATTTTCATAATTTTGGCTCTGAACGCCACTACAATGGATTTGAAAGGAAACAACCATGATCCAATAGAAGTGCAGACTTTCAGCTTTAATTCAAGGGGTTGAACAAAAATATTGTATGAAAGGTTTAGGAATTGCAACCATTTTCATACACAGTCCCCTTATTTCAGAGGCTCAAATGTAATTGGACAAATTAACACATCATAAATAAAATGTTCATTTTTAATACTATCTCGAGAATCCTTTGCAGGCAATGACTGCTTGAAGTCTGGAACGAATTGACATTACCAAACGCTGGTTTTCCTCCTTTGTGATGCTTTGCCAGGCTTTTACTGCAGCTGTCTTCAGTTGTTGTTTGTTCGTGGGTCTTTCTGCCTTAAGTTTTGTCTTCATCAAGTGAAATGCATGCTTGATCGGGTTGAGATCAGGTGATTGACTCAGCCATTGCAGAATATTCCACGTCTTTGCCTTAAAAAACTCCTGGGTTGCTTTCGCAGTATGTTTTGGGTCCTTGTCCATCTGTAAAGTGAAGCGTCGTCCAATCAACTTCAAAATATACAAAATATACGCTGGAGAGATTTGCAACATTTGCATTCCACAAAAAAGGCCGCATATCTTTGAAGCCAAATTATGTGCCTCTGTGTTTACCAGGGAAGAATCAATTTCAATTGTAGTGCCGCAGGAGGAAGCTACAACCTCCATATTAAAGAACAATTGGTTAACTGAGGAAGAAGTTCATAGGCGGCTTGATAAAATTTAAGTAAATAAGGCACCAGGCCCCGAAGGCATACACCCACGAGTTCTCAAGGAGTTAAGTTCAGTAATAGCCAAACCATTACATTTACTATTCAAGGGCTCCATTTCCACAGGCTCAGTACCACAAGATTGGCGTAAAGCAGATGTGGTGCTTATATTTAAAAAGGGTGCTAGATCACAATTGGGAAATTACAGCCCTGTAAGTCTGGCTTCAATAGTGGGGAAGCTACTTGAAGGTTTAATACGGGATAATATTCAGCAATACCTAATGGAAAACAAAATTATTAGTAATAGTCAGCATGGATTTATGAAGGATAGATCATGCCAAACTAACCTTATTTGTTTCTTTGAGGAGGTAAGTAGGAATTTAGACCAGGGTAATGCAGTTAATGTGGTCTACTTAGATTTTGCAAAGGCTTTTTATACTGTTCCACAAGAGGTTGGTGTACAAAATAAAGCAAATTGGAATCAGTCAAAATATATGCACCTGGATTGAAAACTGGTTGAAGGACAGACAACAGAGGGATGACATAAATGTAACTTTTTCAGGTTAGGTTAAAGTCGTCAGTGGAGTACCTCAGGGATAAGTACTGGGACCCCTGCTTTTTAACTTGTTTATTAATGACCTTGAGGTTGGCATAGAGAGCAAAATCTTCATCTTTGATGACACTAAATTGTGTAACGTGGTAGAATCAGAGCAGGATGTAATTTCTCTCCAGAAGGACTTGGAGAGACTGGAAACGTGGGCAGGTAAATGTCAGATGAGGTTTAATACAGATAAATGTACGGTTATGCATTTAGGAAGCAAGAATAAACAGACGACTTACAAATTAAATGGGGATACATTAGGGGAATCCTTGATGGAAAAGGATTTAGGAGTGCTTGTTGACGGCAGGTTTAGCAATACAGGCATACCCCGGTTTAAGGACACTCACTTTAAGTACACTCGCGAGTAAGTACATATCGCTCAATAGGAAAATGGCAGCTCAGGCATGCGCCTGTCAGCATGTCCTGAACAGCAATACCGGCTCCCTACTTGTACCGAAGCTGTGCGCAAGCGGGGAGACTATAGAGCCTTTTACACATGTGTTATTTACTTCAGTTATGCACGTATATGACGATTGCCGTACAGTTCATGCATCGATAAGTAGGAAAAAGGTAGTGCTTCACTTTAAGTACATTTTCGCTTTACATACATGCTCCGGTCCCATTGCGTACGTTAATGCGGGGTATGCCTGTAGTGCCCAAAGTCATGCAGTAGTTGCAAAAGCAAACAAGATATTTTCTTGCATAAAACGGGCAATGGATTGAAGGGAAGTAAACATAATTATGCCCCATTATAAAGCATTAGTAAGACCACACCTTGAATATGGAGTACAATTTTGGACACCACTCAGGCTGCGCGTGTAGTGCCGGCGACGCGACATCAATTAAAAACAATTGTACTGATGTTGTCGCGTGCACTTATAGTGGACGCAAAGGCGACGGTACGAAGGTGCTACCAAAATCTTTGTAGTCACTAGAATTTGATTTTGCAGAGACTGTCTCCCCATGTGACTAAGCCAATCACATAGCCCCTCTGCCTTCCCCCTTGCTGACTTCACTCCCCTTGTAACCAGTGACGTCTCCAAACCTGATTACAACTTTCGCAATGGCGACAGCGATGGGTGACGTCATCGGTCGCATTTCTGTCGCCGGCACTATAAGCGCAGCCTTAGAAAAGACATTATGGAACTAGAGAAAGTGCAGAGAAGAGCCACCAAATTTATAAAGGGGATGGACAATCTAATTTATGAAGAGAGGCTAGCTAAATTAGATTTATTCGCATTATGAAAGAGGTGTCTTAGAGGGGATATGATAACTATATACAAATATTTTCGGGGAAAATACAAGGAGCTTTCAAATGAACTATTCATCCCAATAGCAGTACAAATGACACAGGGAATACCTTAAGGTTGGAGGAAAGGAGATATTACTATCCACAAAGGAAAGGGTTATTTACAGTAAGGGCATTTAAAATGTGGAATTCTTTATTGTAACGATCGTGCTCGCCACAAACCGGGACCGGACAACGGGGCTGAGGTGGGGAAGTGAATACACCGACCTTAGGCCACGGAGTCAGGTCCGGAGTGCGGATTCCGTGGTCAGACGTAGCCGGGTCAGGATTGGAGAAGGCAGGGTAATCCGTAGACAAGCCAGGGTCAGGGCTGGAGAAGGCAGGGTTAACGATATCTAAGCTGGGGTTTGGCAACAGGAAGACAGGTGCGTAGCGCTTCAGCGTAGAAGCTGTCGCGTAGGAATGGCCTCTGCGTGATGAACAAGAGTGGCCCATAATGAAGGCCTCTGCAAAGGAGAAATGCAGACAGGCCTCTAGAACAGCGATGCAGGCCTCTGCACGAGGTATATGCAGACAGGCAACAGGAACAACGATGTAGGCCTCTGCAAGGAGAATGTGCAGGCCTCTGCACAAGGAATTTGCAGACAGGCAACAGGAACAATGAAACTTAGTGCTGGGGACTCCAGCGCTTCAGCACGAACAAAATAGTAAGGCTAAGACCGAGGTGTTAGTGGCAAACACCGTTACATCCAAAGAGATTTGGTTTATGGTCGGCAACTCCCTGGAGGAAAAGCAGCAGCTAAATAGCACAGGAAGCCAATCAGGTCAGAGCTGCACAGGAGGCAGCAAGAAGCAGGTGATACTGTACCTAATTGCAGGTTTAGGGAGGGCTTGACTGGAAACTGAATAGCTCTGTAAGGATGAGTTCCAGCCAAACTCAGGAGCAGAAACCTTACAGTACACCCCCCTTCAGGCGAGAGCTCAGGGCGAGCCAGTGCAGGGTCACTCAGAGATCTGGGCGACATGTAATTGTTTCTAAACTGTCTTAGGCAGGAAGTGGACCTGTAGTCCAGCAGTTAGTTAGCGAGTACCATCTTAGAAAGTAAGAGCATTGGTACTGCAAATCTTGACACGCAGAAAGCTTCACAAACAGATTTAGAAATCCAGAGCTGTGGGAAAGCAGGGGAGTCCAGAACAGGACTGCCAGAAGGGCACCAGCCAGGTGCCAGATTACCAGCAATAGTCCTAGAGTACAAGACACGACAGAATGATCGTTGGTCGGATGTATCAGAGAAACATCCTGGAAGAGCAATGGTATTGCTCAAATAAGCACGTAGAGGTTTGTGAGAATCCTTTACTCCAAAAGAAATCCCGTCACTGGGTAGTGAGGGTAGAGGGCGGGAGGGATCCCTGAAAGATACTGATACAGTTCTCTTGATACAGTCCAGGGTCGTTATCCCTAGCAGGTTGAGAGTGATGGTGGCGGTGTTTACGTAGTTCACTGCCGTAGTACTTGCAAACGATAAGAGGCCAGCAACCCTTTAGATATGAGGTTTGGAGAGCATCAGGTCCGAAGTCTGGGCATCCGTAGAGGTTTAGCTAAATAGTTTTAACCGCTCATCCTATTATAGAATACAGATCATATTTTTGATCAGTAATAGGGTGCATGAGGAAAATATATTAGCATATACAAATTTTATCCAAGAAGAATAGAAAGAATTCCTCTGTTTGCACTCTCTATCATTTGTGTGTAAAATACATGTATTATTTATTGTAGGCTTTTAAATCGGTGAGGACTGTTAAAACCAAAAAATAATACAATTTTATTACATCAAAAAAATTCAATAGTGACTCTGTGGAACATATAAAAGGTTTAAAAATCCTGTTCACAAAGGGAATTGGCAGTGGGAGACTCTGTATTATATTTCAGACTATAAAAACACATTAATATGTGTGTCTGTATATTATATCCACTCCGACAGCTCAGTACTGTAATCAGTCAAGTATAGATAGATAACTGCTCAGTATATAATGGTAGTAAGTAACCACTAGGTTAAATGCACATCTCTATGTCCATTTCAATTCTAGGGTACTGAGACATAAGTAACATATATGCACTTTATCTATAGATGTAGTTTAACGTTTAAATGGCATAATAGCCCCCAGTATCACTTCTACGGAAATTTCAGCATCCACAAAACACACATATATATGTCTCTATTGGTCTATGTATAATGTTTAGAAAAGACCAGTACCACTTGGTAAATAGAAGTTGGTAAATAATATAGAGCAATAGGGTGTTGAGCGCTGATAATCTCAGCGATCTCAGTGTGTGCCATACCCAAAATGAGCTTTTTATATGAAAGGTCACGGCGGACCTAAAGACATAATATTCCCCAAACAACTTCCATAATATGGTCACGGCGGACCTCTATTCACATAGTCATGGGGTTGCCGTGTCTCAGACACGGTATACAAAATCCCCTGGAAGGTGTGGTGTCTTTACACCAGTATACTGGCCGTGTTTCCTGGAATGAGCTGTCGCCCCTCTGTGACGTGATTGGACACGCTTCTTCAGAAAGGAGGAGTCTAACTCCCGATCGTATTACCTAGTTTTTATACCCTCCATGGCTTAGGGTGTATCCTCCCATTCTCCAATCAGGGCTGAATGAAGTAATGAATGTCTAATTGTATTCATATACAGTATATCGTTTTAACACCTTTCCTTCTCTTTTTCTTACAGGTTGCAGTTTTGAATGTTAGAAGTGACTATCTAAACTCTGGGATACCACGGAAGACTTGGAATTGGTCCAGATGGATGCACAATATAAATAAAAGGAAAAGTGAATAATTAAATAAATAATAAATGGTTTCCTTGTGATTAAAATAAACTATATGACATTTAATAGAACATGGAAGTGAAATATAAATATAAATCATAATAAATGTGAGTATAAGAATGATATTAGCTAAATATCATAAGGCTAAGGTGATATAGACTGAATAAAACTAGTGGCCTTATCCAGTGGTGTATATGAGTGGACATAAGGAATGTCTTGGTGAACGGAATATTATAATCAAATAGTGTGATTGTGTAGGAATGATGCTTACTATGTTGGTTCACCCCTAGTGGTCAATGCGAACCATACTAAATTAATATATATTATCTAACTACAATAAATGGATAATATGTGAATATATATATATATATATAAATAAATCATATATTATTTTGTGATGTGTATCTGTTATTTTATAATTCATAACCTCAAAAAATGAAAAAATAATGTAAATAATAAAATATTTTTAATTGGTACTTTATAAATATGCTGAAAAAATAAAACCTTCGTTCAAACCATCTGGACTGTAGAGGGCATAGTAGGCACCAAAGGACAAGCAGAGAACAGCATGCCCGTGCCCATAGTGGGAGCACAAGAAGCAGGGACTGGGACCTCAGGCAAGGAAGCCCAATAGGGGTATTTCAGTCTTTGATGAAGACAACATGAATTCCAGAGGACATACATCAGGCACCATGCAGGAACCCGCGGGTAAAGAATCTGTTTGTAAAGTGAGAGAGCTTGGATCAGTACAGGTTTTATCCAGTACGGCAGGAGGCTGGGTGAGCGGCAAACCTGACTTAGGAACCGAAATGTTGGGGTTAGAACTGAGTACTTCCAACACAGACAAAGACTCAGGAAAACACGAACTTGATTTAGGAGTGGACATCCCAGACTCAAAGGCTTCACGTGATACTGTGGAGGAGTCAGTGCAGAAATCAACTGTTTTGAACACAGAGTCCTTAGAATCAGTAGATACTGTACATTTGGTACTACCGAAACCTCCTTGGGAGGTAACCCTGAGTTGGTCGCAGAAGTAGAGCAGTCGATAGTGAGTACCCCAAATATTATGGAAGAATCAGAGAAGTATAACTCCGTCTTAGGCCCAGGATCCTTTAAATCTGTAGAAAAATCAGGTACTACAGAAAGTTCCATGAGAGATAACCCTGGGTTAGCTGCAGCAATCATGCTGTCTGTAGTGGATACCTCAAATACTGTAGAAGAGTCAGTGAGAGACAGTATTGTCAGAGGAGTGGGAATCCCAGATTGCAAGGCTACATGAGGAGTTGTAGGGGGGCTAGAGAGCGTGAAGTTATACTTTGCTGTGGGGGACTTGAAGTCATTCTTGATTACAACAGCAGCTGAGAAATAGTCAGTGAAGAATATGTTTGTTCCTGAAGTGGATGTCTGAGAAGCAGCCGTGGTCACATTAGGTACAGCACAGGGATCCGAAAAAGGTATACTGGTCTCTGAAGTGGGTATTTGAGAAACAGCAGGAACCTAACCAGGCACTCCAATTGAATCAGAGGACCTTGCGCTTGTCTCAGAATTGGGCATTTGTGAAACAGCAAGGACCAGACTAGGTACTTTGATAGAATCAGAGAAAGTTGCGCTTGTCTCTGAAGTGGTAGTCAAAGGGTCAACAATAGGTATACCAGAACCTGTGGGGATTTTTGTGACAGGAACCTTAGAAAGGCTTATCCAATACTGCATGGGCCCCAGCAATAAGGGTATTGGTCATGGAAGAAACAGAACTAGGTACATTTAACCATACGGGACATTGGTGAAAGGTCTGCTTGTCACTGAAGTGGGTGTCTCAGAATACATACTGGGGATATCAGGTTCTATGGGAGACTTTGTGGCAAGGGTCTTAGAATCAATTAATGAAACTGCAGGCATTAAAGACATAACAGAGAAGGAATTTTTCAAAACAGGAGTTTTAGCATTTGTGATAGGCATATCACATACTACAGTAGAGTTAGAGGAAGGGAAGTCTGCTTTTACATCAGGAGTTTTAGCTGTAGCACAGGTTAACACAGGAAGTGTTGGAGAATCCTTAGAAGCAGTAAGGGAGACTCAGACCTTACTAAGGGATCAGAGACAGATAAGCTGATCACTGAAGTGGGAGATTGAGAAACAACAAAAGGAGAACCAATTGCTGTGGGAGGCTCTAAGGAAAAAGGTTTAGAGTCAAAGGCAGGAATTTCACATGTCTGAGAAACATGAGTGGTGACACTAGGAGCTGCAAGGGTTTTAGAGAGAGGGGAATCTGCGTGCTGGCTTATGGCTAAGGCGGATTCATGGTATCTCTTTTAGATTGTCCTAAAGTTTCAGAAGAAGTCTAAGGCCGCGTGTCAAACCGTCTCTTGTCTCTCTCTTTCTCTCAGCAGCCCCACTCAGCAGGAGTAGGAGAGAAAGAGAGAGACAAGAGACGGTTTGATTTTCAATCTATTTGCTACATAGCAAATGTACTCTTGCTGGCTTCTGGACTTTGACTACTGAGCATATTCTCTGGCATATTGTTCGTTATTTGCTGTATTTTGGGGTTTCTCAGCTGGTTGGGGATACAGGGTACAGGGAAGTACATTGGGGTTCAGTTGGACTTGAGGGAATGGGCCTTAGGAAGGGGTCTTTTCCCCAAAACGTTGCCCCCTTACTACCCTCCCCCTCCTTTGTTTTTTTCCCCCATTTCTCCCCTCTTTTTTTGTTTTGTGCACCCCCTTTCCCTGTTTTCCCTATACCATTTTTTAGGGTCTATTGACACCTTACCCGCTTGTGAGACATTTCTCCAAGTTTATTATTGTTGTGTACATACATTACATTTTTCATTTTTCGGCATTTATCCTGTTTGACGGTTTACTTAGAGTCAGTGAGTGCTGGAACATTAGGTGTGGTTTGTTAGTTATTCAGGGGGAGTTTGGGTCCTCCTTATTTTGTTTGCACCCTGCACATAGACATCCATTGTTTTTTCTTGCTTTTGAGTGCTGTCTATCACCTTCTTTTGCTCTATGGATAAAATATATTTCTGTTTGGAGAATACACAGTTCGTCGGACAGCCCCAGTCAGAGATGCCAGAGCGGCGTGTGGAAGTCCATCCTCTGCATCCGGTATCGTGCGTACTGCTGCGGCCAAGTTTATTCGAGCATTTGCCCGTTCTTGGCCGCAGCAGTAGCCTGGCGCGCGCCCGAGGGTGACGGGCGCGCGCCGAAGCAGCGGAAGAGCGCCCTCAGATCGGGGCGCTTTCCCTACCGCTGCCGGGTCCGCCGGGTCCCCCGGAACCCCCTGCCGCCGTCCCGCGATCGCGGGACACCAGGGCTCCCTCGGGGAGCCCTGGACGCGCGTGCAGGGGGCGCAGGCTCCCAAAGACGCGTGACCGCGCGTCTATGACGCGCGGCACGCCGAGGGGCGGCCACTAGCAAGCCGGGAAATCTCCCGGCTTGTGGTACCGGCCACACTTTAATAAAGTGTGTCGGTAGTGTACATCGTTTCATCTCAGTTGATGACGTTGGTATGGGGAGTGGATTGGCTTTTCACACTTTATTACACACAGACAAGCATGAGGAGATATTTTGATCTTTTGGATGAAGTTATATCTTTGATTCACCTATTAATATGTGGATGGAGATAAAGAAAGAGATAAAGAGAGGGAGAGATAAAGAGAGAGAAGAGATAAAGAGAGAGATAAAGAGAGATAGATAGAGCAAGAAATAGATAGAGAGAGAGATAGATAGATAGAGAGAGATAGAGAGAGATAGAAAGAGAGAGAGAGAGAGAGAGATAAAGAGAGAGAGAGATAAAGAGAGAGAGATAAAGAGAGAGAGAGATATTACGGGCCTAAGGCTGCGTTTATAGTAGGTGTGCACGACGCCATGCGCTCCGTCGCCCGCGCCTTCTATAAACGCAGCCTTAGGCTAAGCTCATTCACTCCGCCATGCTGCGCGGTTGAAGCAGAAGTGATCCCTGCTCATAGTGCTAGTGGCTATGCGGGGGCGTTGCGGGGTTGTCAAGAAGCAGGTTCACCCTCATTGGCTGAACCAGCTCACGTGACACTGACGTCACGCGGCAGCCGCCTGAAAAAAACAAAATAATTTGTCTCCTCAAAACGCTGCGGCGTCAATGTGCATCTTTGCCTGCAGGCGCGCATGCAACTTGATAACACATATGCAAAACAGTGAGATAGTGCTTGTTGTGCACCCGCACGCATGTGCACGTACGCGCATGCAGCAACTCCTCCACTATAAGCTTGGCCTTAGAGAGAGCATGCAGTATTAAAGTGCTCACGCAATCAGGAGATTAAAGTCCTAGCTAGGCAAGCAGCTAGGGTATGTCAGTTAACTGCTGATTGAGAGGGCTTTAAAACGCTGTTGCCCGAGAGATGTGGGCACTTTGTGCACTTTTAGATGAAGGCGATGGGGAGGCATGGCGGAGACGTTACCATGCTGGTTATTCCTTATTGGCTGAACCACTGTAAGGAATCGAGGAACACGTCCTTTGCGACGTGTTCCCTCCTTACCTGTCTCTGCACAGACCCCCGTTCTGGCACCAGCGCTTGCGTGCACCCCTGCTCTGCTTACAGAGCGCGCGCACACGTGCAGCTCTTCTAGTGCTGTCACAGAGCTTAGCTCTGCCCCCACGGATGTGCCGCGCTTCTCTCATGCGCGGCGCGCTCACGTGACATTGTGCAACGCTCCCCAGCTGCAAGGCAACTAATCTTGTGCCACTTGTTTCCTGCAGCCTATCGCTGCTCCCGCTGGGGCTGCGCCTCTGCTCCACCTCCTCTCCTATTGGCCCACGCCAGCTAATTATACCCTGCTCATGCTCAGAGTTATTGTTGAGCATAACTTGTTGTAGCCTTGTGCTCCTGCGTCTGTTGTGCCTTGCTCTTGTCTCGCTCTCTCTTGCAGTTTTTGGATTCTACATGTACCGACCCAGCATGACTACTGAACCTCCTCTGGATATCGACCCCGGCTTACCCTCAACTATGTGTATCTCTCCAACCCAGACGACGGCTCTACGGACTTCTACGATTCTGATATCTCCATCCCTAGACCACGGCTTAACGGACTTCCACTATTCTGACCTCTCTATCCCAAGTTATTTAAAACCAGAGACAGAACATGAAACGCAGACAGAGCTCAGGGCTACATCCAAAGACACTAATACACAGTACAGTGCCTAAATATATATATAGATATCTTTTGAATAAAATGGTCTTTTAGTTTAACTCTTTGGCCAAAGTGTTGTTTAGGCACTGTACCATGTATTAGTGTCTTTGGATGTAGCACTGAGCTCTGTCTGTGTTTCATGTTCTGTCTCTGGTTTTAAATATATATTGCCATGCTCAGTAGCACTCTTTGACACATATGCATATATATATATATGTTGTGGTTATTTTGGGGGTTCAATATGAGCTTATAGGGGTCCTGTATGTTCTCCATCCCAAGACCTTGGCAGACCCGGCTACGTTGACAATCCGCCTGCCAGGCGTGCCTCCGCTGCTGTGGGTGCGTGGTTCTATATTCCCCACCTCAGTACTGGGGTGCTGTCTTGTTCATGGGTATTGCAAGCGTTACAACCGCTCATGTGATGTGGCTGCGCGAAAAAGCTAAATTATTTGTCTTTTGAAAAATCTGGCGCGCGGTCACTCTTTATCGCACCCACGCTCGCACGTTCTATGGCCAGCCCAATAGAGCTGCTGTACTTGGTTCACGCAGTGCGTGAAATCACATGCGCCGTCATGCTCACTATACAGTAGTTGTGCCAAATATAGACCGTCTGTAAACGTCACTATATATATGTATATATACATACATACATACATTAAACAATATGTGTAATTGTATATTTGTACATATTTTATTGCTTGGGGTGTCATTGTATATTGTGTTTATATTTGGCATCATTTTTAGTAACCACCTTTGGCTAGTGGCCAGTACAGTAGAGGGGGTTAGGTTTTTGGGCAGGTTATATCGGGGTAGATGCCCCAGCGAGGGAGGTTAAGCCAACCGGGAGACAGTTAAGCCAACCGGTGGGCAGTTAATCTCCTGTGGGCCATATTGGTTGTATCTTTATGCCATACAATGGGTAGCAAGGTAGTTGGGGGTGTGTGGTATTAACCCCTTAGCTACCTTAGTCACTATGAAGGCATGCATAATGCAAAGATTAAGCCCATTTCTAGTAGAAAAGTTACAGTATAATGGTTCCATGGAGTAAATAAGAAAAGAGGTGACCAAAAAATGACTTCTGATTGGAATGGGGGAACAGTTTATGCATTTTCACCATAAAGTAATGAGCAAGGAGAGGAAGAAATTATAAACCGGTCTGCGTTTCTGAGAGCGCGTTAAAAGGTTTGATTGAAACCAATAAAAAGTTCTCATCTTGATTGTATACTACAATATACACAGCTGCGAAGCCTGGACATTCTGCATGAAAGTCAGATTCTCCTTTTTTATGGTTACATTTACTGTTTTGCTTAAAGAAAACACGATATATGTAGGAATAAGACTTCTAGCAATGTATTAACCATATATAGTACAGTACATGCAGACTCCCCATCAGTGAACAGCTACACTTAGTCTTGTATACAGTACACAGTAAACATATTGTATAGAGATACATAGAGAAGTAGGGACAGAGCTAGCTACAGTGGGGACTAATAATAGAGAAAAGGAGAGAGTGACATAATGTACAGTGAAATATCCAAGACACAATGATACATCTCAGTTTGAGAGATAAACATGTAGCCGTAGACACAGCCCCAGCTACAAATGGACAGTAAACCATTTAAGTTGTTTTCAATCCCCTTCACTATTGCTACAAACCAGTTGCCCCAGGGAACAATAGTCATTAATGTCAATGCTTTCCAGTTATTTTATGGAGCTGCTGAATTTTAGAAATGCTGAATACAAAATGGTTTGTGAAGTAATATTTTCATTTGCAGAATTGTTTACTGCTCTATCATTGTAAAATAATAGCTTATGGCAGAGAAATGTGCGGATGTATACAAATAATTCATATATTTTCAACTGATACTTCAATGTTGTTACAAAACAGGTTTCTTCTGAACAGGTTCTAGCAATTTCATACACTAATACACAGATTATTGTATTCGTTGTATGTTAGGGAAAAAAACCCACTTTTTTTTGCTAGAAAAGCACAATGGTATACCTGTGGATATAGGTCTATATTGGAGTGATTGTATGAAAACAGGCATTCATTAACAGTGATAAGACAAAAACGGTTATTTCAATTCACAAAGCATAGTGATTTATTGCACAAATACTTTTTAGATGTCAATATGGAGCAAAAACCCTATTTTTCCTCACAAAGATTTCTGTTTTCTTTAGCATACATTTATATGCTTAAGCTTACATCTAGATTTTTATGCTAATGCATACATTGTATGAAAAGTAAGTAATATTATCATTTGAATAAAATGAGAGATCACCTACTATTTTAGACTCTACAAGTAGAACTGTGCAGATTATATTACATACTCCAGACTGGCAATACAGATAACTTGTCTGTCCTGCATTAGAGACTGTACATATTACCGCGCTGCTCCCTATAGAAGTTTGCTGCTGGTAAAAAGATAGATCTTACATATAGAAAAACAAAAAGAACGATTCCTGTGTTTCTATGAATTAGGCTAAAATAAGATAGTAATCTCATGAATAAGGGTTATTTTGTTAAACCCTTTGGCCAGAGCATTTTAAGCCTGTAAGCCACGTCAATGCATAACCAAATTTTGCAGGTGCTGTACCTACTGTACACTGAATATATGTAATTATTGTCCCATGGACTAGTGAAAAATGTGAGAAAGCCCTGAAGGGGTAAATAAAGCATATGCTTTTGTGAGTAGTGCAATTAAAAGCTGGCCAAAGCCAGTATCATAGTTACCTTACTGTAGAGGTAGAGGGGTTTTTACGGAGGAAGAAGCGGAGCTCAGCAAAAAACTAGGGGGCTAAACACCGGTAAATAAGAGGTTAAAACATGCTTTATTCCATGGTAGACATCATGGTCTTATGGCAGGTTGGATCTCTAACACGTTTTGGGCAGTGGCCCTTTGTCAAACACTTACCGGTGTTTAGCCCCCTAGTTAGAATGTGAGGCGAGCAACTCCTCAATATCCTCGGTCTCCACCTCCAAGTTGAGATCTCTGGCCATTTGCACAACAGTTTCTGTAACCTCTGCAACAGTCTCTGTAATGCCTTGGACATCTGACACAAAATTAGGGCACAAATTACGCCAAACTCCATTTAAATTGGATTGTTTGACCTCATTCCATGCCTCTCCGATGTTTCTTACTGCATGGAGAATGTTGTAACCCTTCCAAAATTCTTTCAACGTTGGACCTCCTTCCACATCAGTTGGGCAAATGTTCGCCTAAGGTAGTAGGCTTGAAAGAAGTGATAACCCCTGGTCCATCGGCTTATCAATGAGGTGGTGTTGGGGGGCATGAACACAACCGTGACATTTGGATGATGGTCATCCAGGTACATGGGATGGCCAGGAGCATTGTCCAGGAGCAGCAATGCTTTAAAATCAAGGTTCTGGTTTATGCAATATAATTGCACAGCTGGGATAAATTGATGCTGGAACCAGTCCTCAAAAAGGCTCCCTGTTACCCATGCCTTACGGTTGGACTTCCAAATCACTGGAAGTGAGCTCTTTGCATAACCCTTGAATGCCCTAGGGTTTTCTGCATGATAAACAAGTAAAGGTTTTAGTTTGAAATCACCTGCAGCATTTGATCCAAGCAGAAGAGTCAGCCTGTCCTTTGCAACTTTAAAACCAGGCATAGATTTTTCCTCTTTTGCAATGTAGCTTCTACTGGGCATTTTCTTCCAGTAGAGCCCAGTCTCATCAACATTGAACACTTGACGTGCGCAATAGCCACTGTCCTCTATAATTTTGGCCAATGTAACAGGGAAGGTTTTAGCTGCCTCCTCATCCGCACTAGCAGCTTCCCCGGTCACTTTAATGTTATGCAAGTTTGCACTCTCTTTAAACCGCATAAACCAGCCCTCACTTGCAGTGAACGTTTCCTCAGTGGTCCCTTCTCCATGCTGGTGCTTAATGTCATCATAAAGACTCAAAGCCTTGGCCTGAATTAAGGCTAAACTAATAGGCACATGACGCTGGGATTGATCTTCCAGCCATATGATGAGGTGTTTTTCTACCTCAGCAATATACCCAACACGTTGCCTTATTGTTGTACCTTGCATAGGTGCTGAGCCCTTGATCTGTTCCAAGATTCTTGCCTTATCTTTTATTATTATCACAATAGTTGTGCGAGGTATATCCAAGGCATGTCCAATTTCTGTGTTCTTCTCTCCTTTCTCAGAGTGCTTTATTATGTTTTGTTTGGTCTCCAAAGTAATAGATTTTCTATTCCTTTTTGGAGTAACAGCACTTTGCTTTTTGCTTTTATCAGACATGGTTTAGGGCCTAAAATACACCACTAAACCTTCACACAGACTGTTCAGAATGATTTCCCTAACCTGCAGCCGTCTGATTGGGCAATTGTAGCAATTTTGTAAAGCGTCGGATAAGCCGTTCGGGCGTCGTAAAACGGGCCATAGGGATGCATTGACTAGCGTCGGATAAGCCGTTCGTCGTAAAACGAAATGTCGTAAAACGAAGACTGCTTGTATATCTCTATTAGGATTACAATTCTCATTTACCTCTATTAGGAGGGAGAAAGACCAACATTGGATCTATATCCAGTAGAATGAAAAAGACCTGCTGACTTATACATTCACCTACTCTTCAATGGAGGGTGATGTGCAGACTGACACTGCGGTGTATTATACCTGCACTAATTGGAAAATTGGTAGGGGCTCTGTAACTGCTATGCAAAGCAGATGAGTCCATAAACCTACAGCTATGACGTTTCAGTGACACTATATTAAAATGCCCGTAGGGAGTATGCAGCATGGAAAAGGCTTGCCTAATATTTGTGAGAGACTGTACATATTACCGCGCTCCTCCCTATAGAAGTTTGCTGCTGGTAAAAAGATAAACCTTACATATAGAAAAACAAAAGAACGATTCCTATGCTTCTACCAATAGGCTAAAATAAAATAGTGATCTCATGAATAATGGCTTTTTGTTAAACCCTTTGGCCAAAGCGTTATAAGCCTGCGTCAAGGCATATCCAAATTTTGCAGGTACCTACACTGAATATATGTAATTATTGTCCCATGGACTAGTGAAAAATGTGAGCAAGCCCTGATATATATTAGTCTTTTCTAACCTTAAATGTTTTCTTCTTTTTCCCTTTTGTAATTGTGAAATGCTTTGAGTCCCATTGGGATAAAAAGACGCTATATAAATAAAGTTATTATTATTAAATACTGTACCTTTTCATTTTTTGTCTATGTGGGACTGTCCCCTTAAAATGGGAAAGATGTTTTTTAGTACCATGAAGTTGAAACAATTTAATCAGTTTTAAGAACATTTCATCCTAAAATGTCATTGAGCTTTTGAACTGCAGTCAATCTTTTGGAAAATATTCAATCAAAATAGAATGTGAAAACTTCTCAAGGGTTTATGTGACGTGCTTTCATTTGTTCTGTTTAACATTTTGTTACTTTTTGTCTCTGTGCTTGTGCACTTCAGTGATCACAGATGTCACAGTTTATGCTTCAATATTGAATCCTGTAAATAAAATATTGATATTGATGCATTACAACGTCCTACTTATTTGCGTTGCATTAGTAACTTTGAATAACTTTTTTAAATACAATTTTATATATAAACTAGAACAATACAACTGTGTGGGTTTTGCAATTGTACACGTTTTTGTTTTTATAAATGCCACCTTTTATTTTTTTCTGGCAACAAGTAAATTCAAACGTAAGCCAATACTAGGGCTAGACAGTTTTTTTTTGTTTTTTTTTTTTACAAAACGACATTGTGATAAACTGGAGACCTTATCTACAAGCTCTGTCTCTTATCAAAGAGTTTTGTTCAGATCAAGGAAGGCTAGATAGTAGATACTATTATGTGACTAATGTCGCTTGGCTGAATTACGTCTGAAGTGGATTGTATTGCTCTCCCAAATTCCTGGCTTTATTTCTGTTCTCTGTTTGTTGTCCTACTCTAATAGGATGAGACAGCATCAAATTAAAAGGCATTTCAAGTGCAGGGTGTAACACAATATACTGATCTACAGAGAAATAAACTACTGTAGTTAGGAGGTAGAAAACAGACATAACATTTCTTATAATGTAACGGGTTTCCCCCCCCCCCCAATCGCAGATTATACTGTGTGGGTGCAGGAAACATATATAGTTACTCAGTGTGGTGCATAACCTGTTAGCTCACAGGAGGGCTGAGCTTCCGCCACGGGGAACCTGGGGCAGTTATACAATGGATATTACTTACAATGATGCAGCGCCTCCACTTGCGATGGCTCCCACCAGAGGCGGAGTGGTTCCTCGCAGGACAATCAATAACACATACAATAATGTATAAGAACGAATACTTCTTTACTGCTCACTAAAACATAGAAGTCAAACAGATAGTAACAGGGGTCCCTCTCTAAAGGTAACCCAACTCAGCGTTTCCTCAAGGTTAGCTATAGCGGACACCACGGCGGGTGTCCACACCTTATGCGTCTTGGTGGACGCTACCGTCCCAACACAATAATCCCACCCTCAAGTCCAATGAGTCCCACCCAACGTCTTGCACTCCCAATTCGTAGACCCGCGTATATGTATTTGTATGTGACTGCGCAGCCACTATGTCAATGGTAGGCCTGGTTGGTGCACGTGTGTTGTGGTGTTACCTGCCCGGGCTCCAGCTGCGGGTGCTGCTATACCGCAATGGGATCGCTGGATGTCCTCCAATAGTGAGGTGAATTCCAGCGTGGATAATATCACCGCTTCTTCCGTCGTCTGTACTTGATGGCAGCCTGGTTGATGTCCACCGGCTGTAGTCACTCCGCACGGAGCCTCCGCACTTATAGTCTATGGATCCCTGTGAGACCTAGCATAGGCCCAAACCTCTCGGCGGACAGCGCAGCGCCCGCTGGACTCCTTACTGGCTTATAGATAAGGGGCAGGTCCCTAATCTAGGGCCGGTCCCTATCACACTCCGCTAGCATGGCTCAGGGCTGTCTGGGGCCTAGGGGAGTACTGGCCTAGTGCTCGGAGTCATGGACTCCAGCACCCTACCTCTTACCCCTTTTCGCTCCAGTCCCCGACTGCCTACGTAGTTCCTGCGCGCGAAATATATCTCCGGTTGCCAACAGAGATCCTCCTTCCCTATTGGCTAGTCCTTCGCGGGCTTCCTGGACCTTAACTGCGCAGACGCGAGCTCCCTGTAGTCCTGGAGTGCTCCTGCTTCTCGCGCATGCGCAACGCCCCTAACAATGGCGGCGCCCTGCTCCGCGAACCGGCGGAACCACCACAACACGATACCGGCCGCAACCCTTAGTGCTACTCGGCTCGCATATGACAGGAGAAGGTAATACCGCAGGGGACCTGGCTACATCCTCCCCCCGGTAAAATCCCCAACATCCTCGCTTGGGACACCAATATCATAACTATATACAGCATTTATATAATGAAAAATGCATTGGAGACATAACTTAGCACATTGCATGACTCTATACAATGTTACACAATTCCGCGAGCATCACAATCACAGATTGGATCTTGCTCCGAGAACACTGCTGAGTCTCATAATGGGGTGCCCCCATCTGATCATAGGCTACCCGCGTTGGAGGGTACCTGTTTCTTTGGCTCCGTCTGAGCTGTTCTTCAGCAACTCCCTCGGGGGAGTAATAAGCACAGTCCTGAGGCTCAGCCTCTTCCCTTGAGGGGACAAATGTCTCTGAATAGTCTCTGTTAGGAACAAAACTCGGGCTCTGTGGATCCAAAGGCTGATCTGTTGGTGCCACCTCAGTAGGCGTTGGCCTACAGGGCCCTTTACCCATAGCTCCTCCGGGAGATGCCCCTTCTGCGGAGTGGTCCCTTTGAGAGGGTCCTTCCAATGGGTCTTCTGTAGTTTCAGAGGGGGTCTCATTATGGACAGTCTCTTGACCCTGCTCTGGTAAATCGGGCTCACCGTTGAGCGGTGTGGCCAATATCTCAATCTCTTCATCTTCCACTTGCGGAATGGGAAGAAGATGATTGCGATGCCATACCTTTACCCGGCCGTTAGTGTCTTTGATACGATAGACCGGGAGGCCAGGCATTTGGGATTCTATCTCATACACTCCATCTCTCCAACGGTCGGCCAGTTTATGTTTTCCTGGAACACCTAAGTTCCGAAGCAACACAGCATCTCCTGGCCGAAGTTCCAGATATCGGACTTTATAGTCGTATCGCCTCTTATTATCAGCATTGAGCTTAGCGGTAGATTTCTCTGCCTGCCGATATGCCTGTTGCAAGCTGTCTTTGAGTCATTGCACATATTTAAAATGGGTAGTATTATGTATCCCCTCTGTGGAGATTCTAAGACGCACATCCACTGGTAAGCGGGCTTCTCTCCCAAACATCAGGAAGAACGGGGAGAACCCGGTTGACAATTATACGCATGCACCAAGGTTTCTACATGCCAACTCCATTCCGATTTCTGGGCACTCTGTAGGGTTCCGAGCATGTCTAACAATGTCTGATTAAACCGCTCGCGTAGGGCATCTCCTTCAGGGTGATATGATGTCGTTCGAGATTCTAAGACGCACATCCACTGGTAAGCGGGCTTCTCTCCCAAACATCAGGAAGAACGGGGAGAACCCGGTTGACAATTATACGCATGCACCAAGGTTTCTACATGCCAACTCCATTCCGATTTCTGGGCACTCTGTAGGGTTCCGAGCATGTCTAACAATGTCTGATTAAACCGCTCGCGTAGGGCATCTCCTTCAGGGTGATATGATGTCGTTCGAGATTTGGCAATGTTCAACATTCGTAGCAGTTCCTTGATCAAGGTACTCTCGAAATCCCGCCCTTGGTCAGAGAGGAGGCGGTTGGGAAGGCCGTAATGTACAAAGTATTTTTCCCATAATATCTTTGCCACGGTGATGGCTTTTTGGTCTTTAGTAGGGAAAGCTTGAGCATAACGCGTGTAGTGGTCGGTGATAACCAGCACATTGCATATCCCCCGGCTATCTGGTTCAATACACAGGAAGTCCATACACACAAGGTCCATGGGGCCCGAACTCTGCAGATGACCCATGGGGGCCGCTCGGGTGGGCAGGGTTTTTCGCTGTACACACCGGGGGCATCGACGACAATGACGCTCAACAGCCTCTCGCATTTTAGGCCAAAAGAACCGATCTCGGACCAGCCCAAAGGTCTTGTCGGTACCAAGGTGTCCATGATCATCATGTAGAGCCTTCAGCACCAGAAATTGTAGGTTCTTAGGGAGGACTAGTTGTCTTCTGTCCGGGTGGTTGTGGTATTGGACCACCCGGTAGAGTAAGCAATTGTCTATTTTGAAATGATCCCACTCCCGCATGAGTAGGGCTACCAAGTTTTTGGGGGCACACTTAAGCAGGGCCGGGTTCTCCTTTATTACGGCTCTCCGGAGATACCGATAATAGGGTCTCGCACTTGGTAATCTACTACTGCACCGACACACTTTATTCGAGCAAATACCCAGTATGTACCTGGCAGATACCTGGAATGCGCCGCTCCTCACCTCTGACAAGCCCCGTTGTGTTTGCCTTCCCAGCCTGGGTTCATGCCTGGCTGATGGGCGGCTGATCTGTTAAATGATAATGATTAGGATTTAATAGGCTGCAATGCTTCGCGTGTCTACCAGATGGCATAAATTCATGAATTGTAATGCAGTATATATATATATACTGTGCAGTATTGCAGCCAGCAGGAATAAAATGCTTCAATCCCTGCTGGAAAATACCTCAATGCACTCGGGCAGAAAACAGTCACAAACCTCAATACACCCGGGTATACCCGAATTCGTGGGACTAGCCGAGCTCGAATAAAGTGTGTCGCCAGTGTAGGTCCTTCCACCGTAGTACTTTATCAGGCGTGATATTCATCCCTTTGAAACTCAGCGTTTCCTCAAGGTTAGCTATAGCGGACACCACGGCGGGTGTCCACACCTTATGCGTCTTGGTGGACGCTACCGTCCCAACACAATAATCCCACCCTCAAGTCCAATGAGTCCCACCCAACGTCTTGCACTCCCAATTCGTAGACCCGCGTATATGTATTTGTATGTGACTGCGCAGCCACTATGTCAATGGTAGGCCTGGTTGGTGCACGTGTGTTGTGGTGTTACCTGCCCGGGCTCCAGCTGCGGGTGCTGCTATACCGCAATGGGATCGCTGGATGTCCTCCAATGGTGAGGTGAATTCCAGCGTGGATAATATCACCGCTTCTTCCGTCGTCTGTACTTGATGGCAGCCCGGTTGATGTCCACCGGCTGTAGTCACTCCGCACGGAGCCTCCGCACTTATAGTCTATGGATCCCTGTGAGACCTAGCATAGGCCCAAACCTCTCGGCGGACAGCGCAGCGCCCGCTGGACTCCTTACTGGCTTATAGATAAGGGGCAGGTCCCTAACCTAGGGCCGGTCCCTATCACACTCCGCTAGCGTGGCTCAGGGCTGTCTGGGGCCTAGGGGAGTACTGGCCTAGTGCTCGGAGTCACGGACTCCAGCACCCTACCTCTTACCCCTTTTCGCTCCAGTCCCCGACTGCCTACGTAGGTCCTGCGCGCGAAATATATCTCCGGTTGCCAACAGAGATCCTCCTTCCCTATTGGCTAGTCCTTCGCGGGCTTCCTGGACCTTAACTGCGCAGACGCGAGCTCCCTGTAGTCCTGGAGTGCTCCTGCTTCTCGCGCATGCGCAGCGCCCCTAACAATGGCGGCGCCCTGCTCCGCGAACCGGCGGAACCACCACAACACGATACCGGCCGCAACCCTTAGTGCTACTCGGCTCGCATATGACAGGAGAAGGTAATACCGCAGGGGACCTGGCTACATCCTCCCCCCGGTAAAATCCCCAACATCCTCGCTTGGGACACCAATATCATAACTATATACATCCCAACGGATGTGGTAGGGGCTAATACATTAAGGGAATTAAAACATGCTTGGATAGAAATACCTGAAAGGCTTTCCTAAATATGAAAGACAGCCAAAGTTCAAATAGAGTCTGAGGTTTTACAGCAGATAAAGTAGGAAAATTGGCAGACGGTGTGCCAAATGGTTCTTATCTGCTGGAAAATTCAATGTTCTTATATTAAGTAAGTCCCACTCTTTCCCTTCCATTACTGTAAAGAACCCTTTTCTTTTCTGCTGGTGAAATTTCAAGGAATGACCACATCAATTGTACTGACCTTGGGATGAAAGTGTACCTAGCATTTACCTTGAATACATCTGGAAATAGTTCCACATCTTATGTACAATACAATCCGGGGAAACTTGGAAACTACTGCCTGACATTGAGCACTATTTCTAATTTTGTTATTTACACAAACTCCTAAATATTTCTCCAACAAGGAGTGACCTCATTTTGTAAGCACGTTTACTATTGCCTACTGAATATTAAATATTGTCTTATTCAAGTCCTTCTGTAGAGAAATTACATCCTGCTTCAATTTTGCTTCCTTGTATCATTTAGTGCCATAAGTAAAGATGGAGATTTTCCTCTCTGCCCTATATTGAGGTAATTAACAAACAGGTTAAAAATTGCTCTAGTACTACACTTCAAGACATTTCAGTACTCTAGCACAATTTGTTCCATTTACTCTCTGCTGCATATCATTCAGCCACTTCTTAATCCAGAGCCACCTGATCCAATTTCCTTTATTGTGTACATTAACATCCTATGTGGTGCCACATCAAAATCGAACTAAATCACATCAACTGCATTGCCCTGATCAATATTCATACTTATTAAAGTAATATGATTAGTTTGGCATGACTAATCTCTCATAAACCCTACTAATATTCATATTTTTGTATTCAAAAGCTATTCCTGAATATCATCCCTTAATAAGCCTTAAAGTAGACTCCTCATTCTTGATGTCAGTACAGTTCTGTCCTTTCATGGTTTTGAATATACAGGAACTTACTTTTTAAATGAAGGCACCACATCTGTGTGACACCAGTCGTGTGGTACTGAAACTGTGCAGTCCTTGAATATTACATATAATAGCCTGGCTATGACTGAGCAGAGCTCGATAACTATCCTTGGGTGTATGCCATCAGGGAGAGATGCTTTATTTACCTTCATTTTTTCAAGCTGACATTGTGCATTGTGCCAAAAGTTAGTTAATGTTAAGGTTGTGGCTTCCTTTTACTGGAATATTTTTGCAAGTGTCACTTCTATAAGACAGTGTGTTCCTAGACAGATAATGTGTTTATTGCATCTGCTTTCTCCTTATATCCAATAATTTGCTTGCCCATGTAACTTGAAAGGTTTTCTGTTCTCTTTTTGTTATATAATTAATGAACGTCTTAGAATTGACCGTACTATACATTGTAATCGTTTTCGTTTTTTCATTTTTTGCTATTTTAATTTCCATTTTGCCTCTGTTACCAATTATGCTGAAGTTGGTAAACCCAGCAAATTTTGCCATTTTTTGTGAAAATGTTACTGGCTATATACTGCCATTGTCACAATATTCTGGCAAAATTGGCATTTTTTTTTAGCCATTAACCATTAGAGAAATAGAAGAAAAAACTCGAAAGATAAATCTGCAAAAATTGTCATGGAGCACACGTGCACATCTCTACAAACAGAATGCTTCCTTTTCCTTTACATTTCTTCCTCTACATATTTTTTTTAGCCATATTGTTTTTTCCATTTGCATTTATTACCCAAGGATATCCGCTGATAAGATTACTCATTCAATAATGATTTAAAGACTGCACAATTATCTTTTTGTATATTTTCTTCTGACAACATTATCTCAATGTATTCCTTATCTTCCTCTTCATTAGTTAACTACAATTTGCCCTGCTACAGTGCAGTGGATTAAAAAAATTTTTAGTTACACTTTGTTTCTTTCAATCATATACTATAGTTTTCAACATTTCCTATTTTTTTAACATCATTTTATTGTATGGCTGCGGCCCCGCTGCTTGCGCTGCGAGGCAGGCGGCGCGTGCAGCCGAATTCCCCGGTCTGCAGAGAGCTACAGGGGGAAAGACAGGGGTGCGGCCATGACGTCACTAGCAGGTTCACCCTCATTGGCTGAACCGCTGGGGGGCATGGCCAAGCACTTCGTCTCTAGTTCTCATCCCAAATTTCATGTGTGTCTCAAAAACGCGCCGCGTAGCATGGCGCCCCCTCGCTGCGGGCCCGACCCCATTGGGGGGGCTCTTGTCCCTGCAGCGTCCGCCACAGCGGGCGCTGCAGTAGCCAGCGGGGACCTGGCCTAAGCCTTTCAAGCTACAGTGCGATTCTTCATTATATACAGTATAGAGACTCACTAGTCTCTCTCTATAGATGACATCAATGGACTAATTTTTCTGGTGCCTTCGGGTGGCTGTTTTACTTTCCCCTAGAGGGATAATAGACTATAGCATTAACTAAGAATGCTTTTTGCTCCAACTTTTAAGTTGGGGATCAATTCAAGACAGAGTACTGTACATGTAGCAGACATTATTACCCCCATTAACACAAGTTAGCGCACAAAAGAATGCGTTAAATAATGTGTCTTATCTCCTTAGTCGTTGTTTTCAATAGCACTACTGTTAAATAACACATTAGAGGTAATGCAATGCATCGCATTACCCGGTGAAATAACGCCTGCTGCATCTTTATGTACTCATTTTGGGCGTGACTTAGTGTCACTGTAATTAACTGCCATTGAAAACTTTGGATGTTTGTCACCATATCCTTTTGAATTATTTACAAATGTTCAGTTATATTAAATCTTTCTAATTGTTTTTTTTTAATGATTTTATCATTACTTTAAGCATTTTTTCATGCTTTATATGATTTTTCATACCAACAATTGCCATTATTTAGTACAATTTTTAATTAAAAAAAAAACAACCAAAAGCAAATCAAACAACAAAACTAGGTAAATCAAATTTGCGCAAAATCAAGTCAAAATCACGAAAACATTTTAGAACCAAAACCATGTCCAAAACCAAAACACCATATTTTTTTTAGGACCAATACAAAAACACCACTGAAAATGCCAGCCTTTACTAAAAATACTGAAAGGGTCACTTACCACCGGAACCCACACCATAGCAAAACTTCCGGACACAGAGCTCATCCCCCTGTTGTCCATGTGTATACCAAAGAGAACATGAACAAATAAAAGGCAATCATAAAGGTGCTATATTGAAGCAAATATAGCCAGGGCTTGTAGCATTGTCAGCAAATATACGCAGGGCTTTTATTATTAGCTGTTGAATCAAAATAAATGTAGTTTCCATGGAAAGATCCCATCCCCAGAGATACTGTATATAAACTGCAGTGGTAGATCGCTGCAATGTAGCTGAAAATGAATTTACTGTGTCATCATTTGGGACACCGTAGCCCCACATGGCCTCAACGGGAGACCAGAACTACACTGGTTCCTTTAAATAATCTACAGCCAGGGTTTCCTAAAAAAAACGGCTGATGGAAGTGGGGTTATTCTTTAAACTGTATACCTTCAACCCCCCCCCCCCCATGATTGCTAGGGATTCCCCGTTCTGAGCACCAGGTTCCCCTATTTCTCTGACACTCATGGCGTTTGTGCCACAATATTTGATTGTTATATTACTGCCCTACATTAAAATGGGAATTGCTTGTGCCTTGTTGTACATCATGGTGTTATGAATAATGAATACCTAGGAAACACTGTACTGTGTACAAAACCTATTCTGACACTATTCAGTACTTTTCATTTTCAGTTACATTGCAGAGATCTACAACTGTAGTTTATGTATCTCCTGGGATGGAATTTTCCATGGAAACTACTTATTTTTCTTATTCAACAGCTTATACTTCAAGCCCTGCTTATATTTGCTTAAAATATAATGCTTAAAGTATTGCCTATATTTGATTCTATGTAACTCTTTATGATTACCTTTTATTTGTTCATGTTCTGTTTTGTATACACATATTTCTTGTTGCATTATCTGGTATGCCTGGATAGATTTCAGATTTGTGTATTCCGTTGCATGACAACGGTGCCCTGGGATGACATAACATGCACATATGATGACGTTGTGTCGCATGATGACGTCACTTTCCGATGTGTTGTCCAGACTGCATAGGGATGAGCTGTGGGTCCGGTAGTTTTGTTATGTTGATGAGTTACATTTATCTGTTTTTAACATTGTAATGGAATAAACCGAGTGCAAGCTCTTTTTGCTGCAACAAGTACCTATGTGCCTCCTCCATTCACATACTATGTGGTTTCTTATAATACATTCTTCACCACCTCCTTCCATTTGCCTGATACCCCAATACAGTGAATATCCACATAGAATGGCAAATATATGCATATGATCTAAGCACAAAAATACAAAGTTCATTTACCAGAATTGTTTCTTTAGTATTGTGCAGAACAGTTTAGGACATATGGTCGCGCCTGTTTCGCAATGACTAAATGTCCGCTGGCACTGCTTCACCGCTAAGGTAAGTCTATAACCGTAACCTTTACCCTAAAACCCCCTAATGTTAACCTCTAATACTAACGCTGCCCCCTACCCTGAAAACCTTAACACCTTACACTAACATCCCTTAGGAAATCCCCTAAGCACTAAAAACGTACCTTATTGTAGAAGCAGCCGGCGGCGGATGTTCCAGTGGTGCATCGGCTATGGCAGAGGGTCCGTCTGCAGTCGAACACTGGCGGTCATTTGGTTGCGGTGAAACGGCTGCAACCAAATGTCCCATTCTGGTGCAGAAATCCCTGGCATTTTGCCATTACCAGTGGAACCTCATCCTACTGTAGATGCTAATGTCTCTGTAATGTACAAGTTAGCCACATTTCCCTGTATGCCAACACCGTTCACAGCTGTTGACAATGTTAACTGCTTTCTGCATTATCAATGAAATTGCTGTGTTCGCAGTCGTGAGCAGAATTATTACTTAAAACACTGTTAACTGTTATGGTGCAACATATCTGACATTCAGTTGTATAGATGTCAGGTGCCACCTTTGACATTTCTTCAGTCCATGATCTAGTGGAATGATTAAATTTCTATATGGATCATGTTCTCAATTTGTTTCCTGCTTCCATGCAGTGGCATTTATAGAAGGATGGAGCATGTCATACATATGATGTTGCATTGCTTAGGCATCCAACCAATAATACAGATGTCACTGGAGCATGATACTGGAGCATGGACAATTTTGTTCCATTTACAGTTTTAGATACAACATCAAAGCTTGGTGCTCTTATACCATAGATCATAGTTGATCTGCTAAAAGGTGTCACAACCTACAACGAACCTGCTCTTCTCCATGACCAAAACGGGAACTAGAACTGAGCTAAAATATTAGCTGTTTGGAGGTTTATAACCAGTCAAGCTTCTATCATCTCTTCAGGCTTTTAAAAAAAATGTATTTTCCGAGTACTAAGCAGACTGTGAACCACATTAAATGTTTTATGCCTAATAAGCAGAGTTTACCTTTAAAATTAATTGAGCCCTTCAGTGTTTGAAAGAATTGAAGCACATATTTAGAGCAACGTGCAGTGGGCCCCTGCGGCACTGAAGTAGTTACAGAACAAGACAAAATACTCAAACTGAAAAACAGCCTACGATAGTAGCAGCATACAAATGAGTTCTGCAAGATGAATGAAACCACTCTTCTATAACATACTGTAGGAAGATATTGCCCTTGAAGCACCACATTTTGAATTAATGTTGGTTGATATGATTTTTGCTGAACAGCATTTACTAAGAAATAATTGATTACCAAACAAAAAAACTGAACATTACATATATTTTGGCACTATAGAGAATCATGTTCTTAATTTACAATTTATTTTAAGAAAATATATAACTTAACTAATTTAGTGCTAACAGATGGTTGCCTATCATGGCACACAATACCAATGCATTAATTCAAATCCCCTCTCTGATTCATATAATGTTGCATTAAAGCCTGCATAATTATTGATTTGAGTATAATTTAGTCTTCCATTTTTTGAGTTACACAAAGAGGCTATATAACAACATATTTTGGGCAAAATAATAGTAACCCTATTCACTATACTAAGGCAAACATAAAGGCAGGCCCTACACTGTAAACCATTACCTTGTTTTATCATTGACTGTGTTCATAAACAATAGTCCAATGCAGTGATAGCATTATTTCACAGTTAATGTCCATTCTTGCACATGTAACCCCATATATAGAAGATATTGATATGAAAATACAGTTAAAAACATTTTTTACATTTCAATTAATAGGTTGTTGATGCCATTAAATGCCCTGTTACATGCTAATTTAAGTAATTTCAGGCTCAATCAGTTATAAGTACCCCCTGGTGGCCTTGTGATATTTGTTTATTTATTTATTTCCACATACAGTATACTATCTGCAAGATCCAACCCCACTACAGTGTACCATTTGGAATGCTACTAGGTTTAATTGTCACATACAGTAATGTATACATCAAAAGACGAAAAAAGCCCCAAATGCTACATCCAATATGACAAATCATTTAGTACATCACTTGTATTCTCAAGACATTTATTGTCTTGAATTGAGGATTCGTAAAGGAATTTAATGACAACATTGTTGCCAGTATTTAACACAAAAAGACAGTAGCAAGGAGACTTCTATGGGATGATAGCCATCACCTCAAATCCCTAATTAATGGCATCCCTGTCGGACAGTTTCTAAGAGTTAAAAGGAACTATTCGATGCTTCTTGAATTTGAAATACAGGCTTCTTTAATGAAAACTAGGTTCCTGGAAAGCGGCTACCACAGAAACAGTATCAAACGAGCATATAAAAGTGCAAAGTACTCTAAGATAGACCAACTATTATCACAAATCAAACAACCACAGAAACTGACCATAAGATGGTTCGGTTCATAGGCACGTACAACAACCAATGGCCTGACATCACCAACATTTTCCACAATCACTGGCACATCCTCCTGGAAGATGAAGACCTTAAGAAAGTGCTGCCTGTAACACCTAAACTAGTTAGCAGAAGGGCCAGGACCTCATGGGTTAAGTTGGTACATAGCCGTTTTGAGGAAGACACTAAAGCAATACAAAACACAAAATGGGGATACCAGCACATCTAACAGTTTAACAAATGATGGGTGAAGTACACGGTGCAATAGGGGTAAAATAACAACTATGAACAGAAAATGATCTGGGTAACAATGGTCCAGATGGACCAGTGATCCAGTAAAAGACCCCTAGTAACAGCACTCAATGTAGCTAAAGGGAATGCAAAATAGCAGAGTAACTAGAAGAAGCAACAAGACTAAAATAGTCTTATAAGATATGATATGATGTGTATTATAGTTAAAAGAACTTTTATTCGTACAATAATAATAAAATATTGGGTCTTAAAATCTCCCTGGTGCAACAAGGTGCTGTTGATATACAACACTATTACAACTTAAACCAATACCTCTAGGGAAAAAAATGGGAAAACAAGGAAAAAATTGGCTGAAAGAGAACAACGAATAGAAGTTGAGCGTACTAGGAGGAAGGGAGCTTCTAATCCAACTCCCCCTCCCACGACCACGCTACAACTGTAACTGTATTAATATGATAAATAAACTCTATAAAAGCTAATATACAGATGTAGTGTTTGGTCAAATAACCATAATATTAGAGTAACATGGTCAATATAATTATGTTGACCTTAATGATACCACTAATTGGACCAGAATGACAGATGGCGTATAACTGAATGTACTATAGGTACTGGTCTCTATTAAAACCGTGATAGGCGGGAACAAAGTGTATGACTGATCAAAGTGGTAATCAGGCACTGTCCCACTTGTTGCAAGATTACATAAAATTGTTACTAGTGAGTCTTCCAAATGTGTAAAATCCATAAGGTCTGTATAAAACTCCCATTACTGGATGATGGAAACAACTCACTTACCATATAGCAGTAAGCCAAAATACAACACCTAAAGAAAAAGAGAAGGGGGGTCCGGAATCAGTCTATTTTGCTGATCCCAGATAACAATAGTGGTAAGCATCCTGCTTAAAAAGGCAGGTCTGTATTGCTGTATGTAATGAACTCCATGTAATACTGCGGTATCAGTAACACAGGGTGAATAGCCACGTGATCAGTGGCTATAGGAGGCTCAATCTCTAGGTCGGGTAAGAAGGATAGAGTGCTAAGTGATAGAGTGCTAAGGACAGCACTGAAGTGCCCGAGTGAATGAGCAGTGATCCCAACGGCTGTTTCGCATAGGCGCTTTGTCAACTAAAGCTAGTTGGCTAGGTTGTATTGTATTGTATGTCTTTATTTATATAGCGCCATTATTGTACGTAGAGCTTCACAGTAGTAATACATGTGGTAATCAAATAAATAACAGATAATAAAAATTACAGATCATGGGAATAAGTGCTTTAGACATAAACGTAACATTAAGGAAGAGGAGTCCCTGCCCCGAGGAGCTTACAGTCTAATTGGTAGGTAGGGAGAACGTTCAGAGACAGTAGGAGGGAGTTCTGGTAAGTGCGTCTGCAGGGGGCCAAGCTTTATGTATCATGTGTTCAGAATATTCACAGTGCTATTCACATGCTTCTTTAAGCAAGTGTGTCTTAAGGTGGGTCTTAAAGGTGGATAGAGAGGGTGTTAGTCGGGTACTGAGGGGAAGGGCATTCCAGAGGTGTGGGGCAGTCAGTGAAAAAGGTTTAAGGCGGGAGAGGGCTTTAGATACAAAGGGGGTAGAAAGAAGACATCCTTGAGCAGAACGCAAGAGTCGGGATGGTGCATAGCGAGAAATTAGGGCTGAGATGTAAGGAGGGGCAGAAGAGTGTAAAGCTTTAAAAGTGAGGAGAAGAATGGAGTGTGAGATGCGGGATTTGATCGGAAGCCAAGAGAGGGATTTCATGAGGGGAGATGCTGAGACAGATCTAGGAAAGAGTAGAGTGATTCTGGCAGCAGTGTTTAGGATAGATTGTAGGGGAGACAGGTGAGAGGCAGGAAGGCCGGAGAGCAGGAGATTACAGTAATCAAGACGGGAGAGAATGAGGGCCTGAGTCAGAGTTTTAGCAGTCGAGCAACAGAGGAAAGGGCGTATCTTTGTTATATTGCGGAGGAAAAAGCGACAAGATTTACAAATGTTTTGAATGTGAGGGCGAATGTGAGAGAGGAGTCAAGTGTGACCCCTAGGCAGCGTGCTTGGGCTACTGGGTGAATGATCGTAGTTCCAACAGTAATGTGGAAGGAGGTAGTAGGGCCAGATTTGGGAGGAAGTATGAGGAGCTCTGTTTTATCCATATTGAGTTTAAGGCGGCGGAGGGCCATCCAGGATGATATAGCATAGAGACATTCAGAAACTTTGGTTTGTACAGCAGGTGTAAGGTCGGGTGTTGAAAAGTATATTTGTGTGTCGTCAGCATAGAGGTGATATTTAAACCCAAAAGATGTTTTTAGGTCACCTAGAGAGAGTGTGTACAGAGAAAAGAGAAAAGGTCCCAGGACAGAGCCCTGGGGTACCCCCACAGAGAGATCAATAGAGGAGGAGGAGGTGTTAGCAGAAGAGACACTGAAAGTACGATGGGAGAGGTAGGATGAGATCCAGGATAGAGCTTTGTTCCGAATACCAAGAGTATGGAGAATATGAAGACGAAGAGGGGGGTCCACTGTGTCAAATGCTGCAGAGAGGTCGAGTAATATGAGCAGAGTGTAATGACCTCTGTCTTTGGCAGCATGGAGGTCGTCAGTTATTTTAGTGAGGGCTGTTTCCGTGGAGTGAGCAGTGCGGAAGCCAGATTGTAGAGGGTCTAGGAGAGAATAGGTGTTGAGAAAATGGAGCAAGCGAGAGAATACAAGACGTTCAAGGAGTTTAGAGGTAAAAGGCGGGAGGGAGACAGGTCGACAGTTAGAAAGACAGGTAGGGTCGAGCTTGCTGTTTTTGAGTAATGGTATGACTGTTGCATGTTTGAAGGAGGATGGAAAGGTTCCAGAGCAGAGGGAGGAGTTAAAAATGTGTGTGAGCGTAGGGATTATAGTAGGAGCAAGAGGTTTTAGGAGATGGGAGGGAATGGGGTCAAGAGGGCAAGTGGTAGAGGGAGAAGAGGCGATCAACAGCGACACATCCTCCTCTGAGACAGTGGAAAAAGAGTCCAGGAATACAGGAGGAGAGTTATGAAGAGGTGTAGGATGGGAGGAAGAAACAGAGGGGATGTTCTGACGTATGGATTCCACCTTTTCCTTAAAATAGTCAGCAAAGTCCTGAGCGTAGATGGAGGAAGGAGAGGCAGCTGAGGGTGGTTTGAGTAGAGTATCAAAGACAGAGAACAGCCGGCTGGGTTAGGCTTGTGCATGTTGATTAGTGCAGAAAATTAGGCTTGTTTAGCTTGCGAGAGGGCAGAGTTGAAAAAGGATAGCATAAATTTGTAGTGAAGGAAGTCTTGAGAGTGTGAGACTTCCTCCAGAGGCGTTCAGAGGAACGAGTGGAGGAACGCAGCATGCGTGTGTGGGAATTTAGCCAGGGTCTAGGGTTAGAAGGGCGAGTGCGGCAGAGAGAAAGGTTCCAGTAAAACGGTGGGTAATTTCAAGTGTCATGGCTGTAAGGCATGTTCTTACATGACACCATCAAAAATGTTCCCCAGTTGGAAAGTAGACAAAAACTATACAATCAGGCACTTTATAAACTGCCTTACAACAGGCATTATATACCTAGCCACATGTATCTGTGGAAAAAGATTTGTGGGGAAAACCTGTCGCCAGTTTAGGAGACGTATTCTCGAGCACATGGGTACAATTAGAAATAAAATCAATACCAACATCTCAAGACACGCCAATGATCAACATGGAGGTGAGACAGAAGTTCTTACATTTACAGACATTGACACAGTTTGCCAAGACAGACGTAACGGAGATTGGGATAGGGAACTCCTTAACTGAGAATCGACGTGGATTTATGCATTAAGAACAAGGAGCCAATGTCTAAATGTAGGCTTGCATTCTCGCCCTTCATTTAGTCCTTTCTAGCAGGACTCTGAATATCCTGCAAAGAACACAAGTATCTAATAGATATCTTTCTGCTCATACACCCTTAAATTCTGACCTCATCAGGACCTATATCTTTATACCTTTAATCAGAATCCTAAGAGGACAATTTTTATAATATATCGTGTATCAATCCCTTCATCACTAAGCCCTGTCTATATATTTTAGAGGTATCCCAGTCATCTTCATGTTCTCATTTGATGTGTATCTCAATTCATTCATATGCATCTATATAATTTTAGAATAATTATTCCAGGCTAATATAAATTCAGGAATCCATTTTCACTCTTAATAAGAGTTCTGATATGAATTTATTTAAAAAAAAATCCCTGAGGAATCCAATATTACAAATTGAATTACACTTGGATAGCATCATACATACAACTTATATATTCTCCAATATGGTACTCGAGACCGAAGAGGGCACTAGTACACATAGTCACACTCAAAACGTACGTTGGTACTTATTACTGACTACCCCTCAGGGGGCAGTAGGACCAGGGACTTGAGAGAGACTGCCACATGATTATACAAATGAAGACTCCAGACCTCTGCAGCTTCTGCCTACTATTTTGTGCTCCGCAAGAGGAAGAGTGAGATCTTTAGCCTTATCTATTGAGCGCTATACAAGGGACCATCTCTTCCCCACTTTTCTTCTCTTTATATATTCCTCCCTTCTTTAAACTATCTATGTTAGGGACCATGAGAAAGTCTACTCTAGCTTAAGAGACGCACGCCATTAAACTAGCTGCTATCTATTATTCCTATATGGACATAGCAGTACCACTGCTTTTATCCGGAGCACTTCATGCAATAGGTCTGCCTCTTCGCATACATTCATTTTTGGCTGCAGACTGCCTGCCAACCTGCTCCCTCATGGCTGGCTCCTTTAAACCACAGGTATTTTTAGTTTTTATATGCACCAACCGTTTTTCATTATTACAATGACTTCTAACTACTCCTCTTATTATTATTATTGAGGACTAGATCATCAGTGCCTACATAAGGATGATGCATATGTGAATTTGCACTTTATTCTAAACAGTTATTGCACTGTTTGGTTGTTAGCTATGTGTATATGCTTGTCTTGTTTAGACATATATTTTAGTTTAATATCTATTAACAGTTAATTTTTAGCATCGTTTCACTTATCATTACATCAATTGTCCATCACTTTATAGTGTGCAACACTCTGGATGTTTCTTTCCCTCTTCTCTCTACTTATAAACCAGCCTATCACCCCTGTAAGGCCAGGTCCCTGCTGGCTGCGGGGACAAGAGCCGCCTCTCAAAGGGGCAAGGGGTGGTCGCCGCGCTGCGTGGTCAGTTTTTCCTGCAGACAGGAAAATTGTGATCAATACTAGAGATGGAGCGCTAGGCCATGCCCCCGGCAGTTTAGCCAATAAGGGCGAACCTGCCGGGTGACATCATGGCCGCACCCCCATCACCCCCCTGTCACACACCCCTGTCTTTCCCCCTGCAGCTCACTGCAGACTGGGGAACTCGGCTGCACGTGCCGCCAGCCTGGTAGGTGCGCGTGCAGCGCAGACAGCGGAGCCGTAGCCATAGCACCAGGAGAACCTTTCACCTTGGCTGACTGAGAGTTCGCATATACCCCCTGCGCTGTGGCACTTTCTCTGTTTCCTAGAATTTGTCCTTGCCAGATACAGATATACAGTAGAGAGATATACAGTGATATATATTTCTTAATATTGTAAGGTAGCTGAGATTATGCATCGTTGTTTAAAGGAGTAGTTTACCCTCTGGGAAATGGATGAGAAGCAGCTACCCCTCGTTAATTTAAGCTCCGGGGAACAGTTGGATCCTGAGATACTTACTTGAGAAAGGTGTCACTTGTACTTCCTTGTATTTAAATCCCCTGCATCACGCAGGCCAATAGGAAGCCACAACAGATCATGGTGCAGCTTCCTATTGGCTTGTGGGATGCAGGAAATGTAAACTGAAATGTTTCCCTTTAGGGGACAGCACCAGCCCTACCTTCAACGGTAAGTATCTCTGAAACAAAGGGGCCCCCTGAGCTGAAAATAATGTGTTTCAGCTCCAGGAACCCCCTGAATTAATCCATATTTAAAAAATAGGGGGGTCTACACCTTTAATAGAATAGTTAAATATAGCCCAGTGCCCCTGGCTAATTTTTTTCTCTGGCCCCAACACAGTAAGTCCTGGTAAATAGCAGGCAATGTTGGTGTTAAATCCCTCATAACATGAGTCATCATGTGTGTTCACCATGAGATTGATAATTTGTTGCGGTCTCCTGGTGGTAGCTGGGACCGTTTGGGCATGTGACCATGGGCGTGTGTTTCCTGGTGGGGTGCTTCCCTCTGACCGGGCCTAAAGAGGAGGACCCTCCCCTGTCGTATAAAACATGGCTTCCATCAAAATGTAGGGTTCTCTGCTCCAGATAGCCTCTACCTAGGGAGGTGGCTGGATTCCCCTTACCCCATCACGGGGTAAGGGAGCTGAGGATAGATTCTTGGGGCCTCAAGCTCCTTGAGCTGATTCCAGGGAAGGGTCCTGCGAGCTATGCTCTGACCCAGGAAAGATGCATGCAAGCTGCGAGGTATAGGTTCTTGAAGTGCCTATGATCTGTACCTATCTTGCATGGGAGATGAACTGTGAACACCTGCAATAAAGATCCAAGTTGTACTATCACTGGCGTGTGTTCTAAGTTGTACCATCACAGGCGTGTGTTATTGCCTGTAGGGGTTACCCCTGTTCCTAATAGGGTCCCTGCAGGATGGAGGTGCTGTACAAGAGAAGAACATCCAAAAGCCTGACCTGTTCATACTCCCAAACACCACCAACCTGTAAACCTCCAGGTGAGCACCATCCCACCAGTAACACAAGGACATTAGGGGGGGAGGTAGATAAGGGTGTTACATATAGATTAATTTTTCTAATGCATAGCAATACATGTAGGTTATATTTACTCAGTATATTTGATATTATATTTGAGCATTTGCTCTTGCTTATTACCGTGTCTGTTTATTCCTTCTCTGAATCATCTGCCTTAGATTGCTCTCTTGTTTTTCTGTTTTTATATCTGTGTTAAGCTCATGGAATCTTTGTAAATCAGTATCGCTGACCTGAGGAAGAGAGGAGAACATTCTAAAGCTTGTCTTATGTAGCCATGTGTAAAAATGGTGTATATCTCTTTTTCATGCTGGCAGTAATCCTGATAAGTAGACAGGGTTGCCAGTAACAATCATGGAGGTTTGCCCTCAAACCCTGGTGAAGTGTCATATATAGACAAAGGAAGTGACAACATGCTTTGGGTCCACTGTTAGTGACACAGAGGTGGGTCTGCTTCAGGAGGTTATATAAGACACAGCACTGCCTAAAGTTAGTTGGTCTTGGTTATGTTCTTATGTTCCTGAGTGAAGTGTCTGCAGCAGTTCAAGTCTGCCTGTCGGATACTTCAGTGCAAGCTGATTACACACTGTGTCCAGGGACCTGGCACAGCTGGTGGATCTCCCTTAGGGGAGAGGTGGAAACAACTCAATTAAGAAAGGAGGAACCTTCTGCATGGAGTACTCCAACAGAATGAGCAGCTAAGTGACAGCTGCAATGAGGGGCAGTCTGCCTATGGAGATGACATTAAAGATGCCCTGGTTCAAAAGATCCCTCCTGTGTGAGTGTGGAGTTATTCCCCAGGAGGATGCACCAAGAAGGAGTTCCCCATCAGATACTTCCCCCTGCTGCCGCAGAGATCCTGATGGGTGGAGGCGCTTTATCAGATGTGAGGACTCAGAGCACACTACCTCAGACGCCTGTCAAGGTGATATTCCCCAATACCAACCCAGCGGGAGACTCAGGAGTCCTGTTGCCAGCAGGTGCACCACACATACACATCCATGTAATTGGGGGATTTTCTTACATATGGGTCAGGATCATAAGGGCCCAGGGAAAACACTGTTACACTTATAATATCTATTGTTAGTTTAAATAAAAAATACTAATAATACCTAATACTGAAGTACTCATTTACTCTGCACTATTGCAACTGCACTTATGTGGCTATTTCTACTTAAGCAAGAGCGTATACATCTAATAAGTGTGCATTAATTAAACAACAGAAAGACTGTCACCTCACTACCAGAACAGAATTATAATTGAATATCATTTAAGATTTGGATTCAGCCTTTGCATTTTCCAGGCATTCATACTACACAATAATCTAAGTTTTGCAGTGTGAACATCCTTGTTCACATCCATCAACTGAAGATTTCTATCACCTAAGATGTTTTTTTCTTTCATTTATCCATGAGGTCGAGTCAATCAAGGTGTCTGTTGTTCTTCAAATGAAAGTCTATAGAAAACGGAATAATCTTCCAGCTGCCAGTGGAAAAGAGCAGGGAATATACATCACATAATTCATAAAACAAGGAAGATGATTTCCAACCAAAGTGGATCAAGTCATAATACCACAATAACAGATTAGCCTAATTAAATATGCATGTTGTGGTGTTTGTATTCTCCCCCGACTTGTTTAGGCAGCAGATAGAGGTGCAGGTTTGGAAGTAAACTTAGGTCACCTCCACAATGCTCCATTTAATTAGGTAAAATAACGTGATTTTACCTAATTAGGTAATGGGCGTCAATGTTTACGATTTTAACAAGTATCTACAAAGCTGATTATATCCAAAAACAATGTCCGTTAGCCACAGTAGTATTGTATACAGTGATATCTGTTGTAGCCGGGATGTTCGTAGTGCAGAGACTTGCTAACAATATATGGCACATGAGCATTGGAAAAAATATAACGTGTGTTCCAATTAACATACATATGATCCAGCCACGTAATGCCCATGCGCACATTCAAAGTCAAATAAATATACAATACATAGGGACGTTTCACAGCCATATTAGCCAGACTCTACAAGTGTCAATATAGCTCTGCACGCTGCTGCTGCTGCTCTTCCCTTGTCCTGGAGATGATCTGACTTCCTTCCTTTAACGTCTATATGCCAGATAATGATAACACCTGGATGGTCAAGCAGATTTTCCTATTCTCAGCTTGTCAACAGGAGATTCCATATATAGATGTAGCCATGGCTGGTTTATGGCTACCAGTCTGCCCTTCTCCTGGCGGTAAGCCCTTGAAAGAGCAGGCCTGCCAGGACTAATCTTGGGTTTTCCCCACCCCCTGCAGCTTCAGTGAGTCACAGGGGAGGCGGTGCAACTAGGGCTGGTGTCCAATCAGGGACTCAGATCTGGTTCCTGCTTTTCCTGTACTTAAGGGGCTGCACTACCAAATTCAGCAGTGTTGTCTCTACCTTTGAGAGAGACAGGTTCTCACAAAGAAGTGCGGATTGGCTGTGCACTTACTGCCTTCTCCCCTTGGGGAGTTAGAAGTGAAAATATTCCTCTGGCTCTAATAGGGAGTCAGGGAAGATCAAGGACTGCTGTTGGGCCCTGTACCTGCAGTGAATGTCCAGGGATACATCCTGAGGTTGAAGCCCCAAAGAAATTCCTGTTGTTGTGTATGCTGTGTAATCTGCAGTGTGCAATAAAGTGTTCCTGTTTTACAATACCTTCCTGCCTGAGACAGCAATCTATGAGGGGAAGAGTAAAGACGTTCTCCTACAAGGGATTGCTCCCCACATCCCTGGGACCTGTAAGAGATGGAGGCACTGTCACCGTGAGTACGAATCAGTTTATACCCGAGAAGCCTGTTCTGATATCCCCTACCACCATGCGGGAGACTCAGATCTACTGTGAGCCAGCAGGTATGCACCACCACACTCCATGTAGCAGCAAAATCTACCAGAGGGGGGGGGGGGGGGGCATGTGTTACATAGACATGTGGGCTGTGTGTGTGGGGGTGGGGGCGGGGCATGTGTTACATAGACATGTGGGCTGTGTGCTCCTTTATGCCAAGTCTAGTTTCCAATTTCCTCCTCATCCCCACCCATCAGGAATGATTTAAGTTGTTGTTTTTTTATGACACTTCTTGGATCTTGATGAACCAATTTGTATTCTTCTGTTTTGTTCCCCTTCAGGCTTTTAGATTAATATGATGGTGGGTTGTGTGATATAAAGTTGTATTCTGTAGGGACTTGTCTTAACCTGTGCAGTTATGTTCAGCAGTTGCATGTGCAGTGTGTTGTTCTGTTTTGGAAGAGTGGAACAGTGCTTCAGAATAACTTTGCAATGAATAGTTTGGAGGTCCTCCAATGGTACTTAACTTTCTTCTAGTGTGCTGAATTGATTACGCAAGAAGCCCACAATCCCTGTATGTGGTACTAATAATGTGCTACAATTGATCTGTATGGTGATTTCACAGTTAGAATAATTTCGAATATTTTATTTTGGACAGGAACCTAATCCTTCTTTTGAAATAATTATATATATATATATATATATATATATATATATATATATATATATATATACACTACCGACACACTTTATTGAAGTGTGGTCGGTACCGCAAGCCGGGAAATCTCCCGGCTTGCTAGTGGCCGCCCCTCGGCGTGCCGCGCGTCATAGACGCACGGTCACGCGTCATCGGGAGCGTGCGCCCCCTGCACGCGTGTCCAGGGGCTCCCCGAGGGAGCCCTGGTGTCCCGCGATCGCGGGACAGCGGCAGGGGGTTCCGGGGGACCCGGCGGACCCGGCAGCGGTAGGGAGAGCGCCCCGATCGGAGGGCGCTCTTCCGCTGCTTCGGCGCGCGCCCGTCACACTCGGGCGCGCGCCAGGCTACTGCTGCGGCACAGAACGGGCAAATGCTCGAATAAACTGTGCCGCAGCAGTATATATATATATATATATATATATATGCAAATATAACTGTATGCTCATCTGCATGTCTTAGGCAGGTCTGCAACCCCGCCTTTCCCCATTATCACCCAGCATACAGCACTTCCACTGCAGCAAGGGATTCTGGGAAATGACATGCAAATGAGCACACAGTGTCACTTTTTGCCTCAATAACCATTTTTAACATGGTTCCCTATAGGCTTAAGCTTGCTGCATGGTCACAGCTTTGAGCACAGCCAGGGTTAAGGTGCATACCCAGAAAACCACCCACAGACAGCCGTTTCGACCTTGATGGGTCTCATCAGTGTGGGGTTGATTTTACTGGGAATGCAAGAGAGGCTATGGGATAGGCTAAACCATAATACTGAGATAAGTTATGGTGAGTAAAAAAAGTGACAAAAACCCTCCACAGGAAAGCAAATATGCAAATATAACTGTATGCTCATCTGCATGTCTTTGGCAGGTCTGCAACCCCGCCTTTCCCCATTATCACCCAGCATACAGCACTTCCACTGCAGCAAGGGATTCTGGGAAATGACATGCAAATGAGCACACAGTGTCACTTTTTGCCTCAATAACCATTTTAAACATGGTTCCCTATAGGCTTAAGCTTGCTGCATGGTCACAGCTTTGAGCACAGCCAGGGTTAAGGTGCATACCCAGAAAACCACCCACAGACAGCCGTTTCGACCTTGATGGGTCTCATCAGTGTGGGGTTGATTTTACTGGAATGCAAGAGAGGCTATGGGATAGGCTAATATATATATATATATATATATATATATATATATATATATATATATATATATATATATATATATATATATACAGTGTTCGACAAATCACCCAAAAATCTACTCGCCCAACCAAAAAATCTACTCGCCACCTAGTCCCGCCCCTAGTCCCACCCCCAACCCTAGTCCCGCCCCCAACCCCGCTTTAAAATAAAATATATAAATAAAATACATTTAATAAATTCCTAGTCAGAACAACATTCATTTTTTACATAAATGTATTTATTGTATTACATTATACTACAATTAGCCCTTGTTACGTGTGTGTGTGTGTGTGTGTGTGTGTGTGTAAATGTCAGATCTAGAAATAAAAGCCAGGTGTGAATGACTAGTTTCCTGAACCTCTTAACCAGTGTCTGGACGTCCCCTCTTCATAATATCTAAAGCAGCAATCCCACCTGGGATCTTACCTGATCCGCAGTCCCCTCAATGTCCAGGTACCCTCATTCCCGCAATGTTATACATTGGGGAGGTGTTCCCTACCTGTCTTCTGGGTTAGGGGGGGTTCCGATGTCTTCCGTGTGAAGCTTGAGTCAGATCTGGAGGACAGCAGTATAGGTTATTTCTGTCTAGTATAGGGCAAGTAAGATATATAGGGTAAATAAGAGATCCAGAGTGTGGGGGGGTTAGAGAGAGAGCGAGAGAGTGGGGGGGAGAGAGAGAGAGAGAGAGAGAGAGTGGGGAGAGAGAGAGAGGGAGTGGGGGGAGAGAGGAGAGAGTGGGGGGGGGGGTAGAGAGAGAGAGAGTGGGGGAGAGAGAGAGAGAGAGAGAGAGAGAGAGAGAGAGAGTGGGGGAGAGAGAGAGAGAGTGGGGGGAGAGAGAGAGAGTGGGGGGGGAGAGAGAGAGTGGGGGGGGGAGAGAGAGAGAGTGGGGGGGGGGGGAGAGAGAGAGAGAGAGAGTGGGGGGGGAGAGAGAGAGAGAGTGGGTTGGAGAGAGAGAGAGTGGGGGGGGAGAGAGAGAGAGGGGGGGGGAGAGAGAGAGTGGGGGGAGAGAGAGAGTGGGGGGGAGAGAGAGAGAGTGGGGGGAGAGAGAGAGAGAGAGAGAGTGGGGGGAGAGAGAGAGAGAGGTGGGGGGAGAGAGAGAGAGTGGGGGGAGAGAGAGAGAGAGAGTGGGGGGAGAGAGAGAGAGAGAGTGGGGGGAGAGAGAGAGAGAGAGTGGGGGAAAGAGAGAGAGTGGGGGGAGAGAGAGAGAGACTGGGGGGAGAGAGAGAGAGAGAGAGAGTGGGGGGGGAGAGAGAGAGAGAGAGAGAGAGTGGGGGGGAGAGATAGAGAGAGAGAGTGGGTGGGGAGAGAGAGAGAGAGAGAGTGGGGGGAGAGAGAGAGAGAGTAGAGAGGGAGAGAGAGGGGGGAGAGAGGAGAGAGAGTGGGGGGAGAGAAGAGAGAGAGTGGGGGGAGAGAGAGAGAGGAGAGAGAGTGGGGGGGGAGAGGAGAGAGAGAGAGAGAGAGTGGGGGGAGAGAGAGAGAGAGAGAGAGAGAGAGAGAGAGAGGGTGTGGGGGGGAGAGAGGGGGTGTGGGGGGGGACAGAGGGGTGTGGGGAGAGACACAGATGGGAGAAACGGTAGGTGATACACTCAGAGGGTGGGTGATACACAGAGAGAGGGTGACTGACTGACTGGGGGGGGTGGTGACTGATTGGGGGGGGTGTGACTGATTGGGGGAGGGGTGGTGACTGATTGGGGGGGGGTTGTGACTGATTGGGGGGGTACCTCTGGAGTGTCACACACATACACATGCTCCCATACACACATACACATGCTCCCATACACACATACACATGCTCCCATACACACATACATACACTTGCTGCCATACACATGCTGCCAGTAACCCTTGCCATAGACACATACATACACTTGCCACTTGCTGCCATACACTTGCTGCCATACACACATACATACACTTGCTCCCATACACTTGCTGTCATACACTTGCTGCCATACACTTGCTCCCATACACACATACACTTGCTCCCATACACTTGCTTCCATACACACATACATACACACATACACACACACACACACACACACACACACACACACACACACACACACACACACACACAGAGGGAAGGAAAGGCCGCGACCAGCACCACGCTCCTCCCCCACCCACCCGCGCCCATCTCCCGCTGGTGGGGGGGGCAGGCCGACACCCCCCCCATACCTTACACGGGCATATTGGAAGCTTTGGGGAGGCAGGGTGGGGGGGAGGCAGGGTGGGGGGGAGGCATGTGGCGAGGTATCCCAGGGGACAATCAGCCCCGCAGTGGCCGCCACTATCCTGCTCTCCTCGCCGGCATGTCTTCACAATGCGCGGCCAAGCAGCTTTGCAGACTGCTTCTTCCCCCCAGCCCGCGGCGGCATGAAGCTAGCAGGCGGGGAGGCGGCAGGGTAGGTGGGAGTCATGTGGTGAGGGCCGAGGCCGCCCCCCAACCCCCGCAAGCCAACCGGGCTGCAGCAGTGGGGACCTCCCCCCTGGGCAGCGATCGGTGGATCGAGGGGGAAGGGGACAGGAGCAGTGGACAGGAGGAGGGGAAGGGGATAGGAGCAGGGGAATGGGACAGGAGGAGGGGAAGGGGACAGGAGCAGGGGACAGGTGCAGGGGACAGGAGAATGGGACAGGAGAAGGGGACAGGAGCAGGGGACGGGAGCAGGGGACAGGAGAAGGGGAATGGGACAGGAGAAGGGGACAGGAGCAGGGGACGGGAGCAGGGGACAGGAGAAGGGGAATGGGACAGGAGAGCTGCAGCGGTGGGGAGTAGGGAGCCATGTGGGGACCAGGGGGATCGCAGGGAAGGAGCAGAGGGGCCGCAGCATGGGGTGTACTTACTTTTGATGTCCGGGCAGAAAGAATGGCCGCTCGTTGGGGGCGGGCTCATATAGAGCCTGGCCGCGCGCCCACAAAGCCTGGGAGCACGCGCCAATCAGCAGTCAGGTAGGGAGTTTATTTATTTATTTATTTTTCAGCGCGAGCAGGGAAAATTTGAGCGCGAACGGGGGAAATTTAAAAAAAACACGTGTGCTGCTTGGGCCAATATTTACACGCCCGGGGGTTAAATCCACCCGCCCCGGGCGAGTAAATGTATAGGATTGTCGAACACTGTATATATATTGTGACAGAGTCACTGACTCAGTAGGCTGGAATAGTGAATGGAGAGACGCTGCAACCAGTTCACAGAGTGTTAATCTCCTCAGACAGAAGGAAGCACACCTGCAGCCTAATTAAGCAGGAGGCCTGAGAGACTGCAGGTTTAAAAGCAGGAAGTGACACACACACAGGGAGCTTGTTTTTCCACAGGAAGGTGGAGAGAACTCTCCCGGCTTGGAAGCCGTAGCAGCGGCTGCTGCTCTGGTCCCCAGTCCTGCGAGGAGCTTTGCTGCTGGGACCAGCTGGGACCCCAACCCAGGATAAAGATAAACATTGCTGCGAGGCTGGACACAGCCTGCTCCCCGGAACCGTGTTCCTGTTTGCTGTTTGGAGCTGCAACAGATAAGACTTTAATATTACACTTATTGGTTATACTTTGTGTTGCATATGTTTTGGGCATGATCAGATTAGCTGGCTGTCTTGTTAGTAAGGGCTCAAGAAGTGAGTTAGTTTCCCTAAAGGGAACAGGCTTTAATTTTCAAGAAAGTAGTTTCTTAAAGGGACAGTGCACCCGTAAATTATTTTGGTTGTGGCTAATAAACCACTATAGTTGAACGTTTCCCATCATGTCTAGCGTCTTACTGACCCCGCCGCGAGGCCGTCCTGCCACAGGTGGTGTCAGAAGTGGGATGCTACGCCTCTGGGGGTCAGTAGATGAAGATGTGTTGAGACACTGAACTCAAGTGGAAAAAGAAAAAAAAAAGATTTTTGCTGAAGCATGGAAGTTACAGCTAGCAAGCGCTGAGTGTAAATTTTGCCCCGTCGGGTATGAAAGGATTGCTGTGTAAAGCTAATGCCTTTTGCTGAAGTGAGTGAATTTGCAGCTAGCAAGTGCTGTGAGGTAAAGTTTGCCCTGTCTGGTAAAAAAATAAAGTGAAAATGGATTTTTGCAAAGAAGTTGCCCTAAGAAGAACCCAGAAGGTTTAAATATTGTAAAGCAAGAACAACTTACGTGTGTTGTGCAAAGTCTGCTTCGTCGGGTGTGAAAAAAACAAAAAAAAAAACGGGGTTTTAAAATGGCCGCCGTCAAGTGTCAGTTTTGCAATGTATATAACCATACAAAACAGTGTCCCTTCAGGCCATATGATGATTATGATTACGACGCATATGTGGCCCCGAGAAGAGAGACGAACCCGCAGATGGAAGCTGCAAAAGTGTCCAGTGTGTGTGTGCCCAGTACCACTGATGTCTCTGGAACTAATAAAACAAAGAGAAAGAAGAAAAATAAAAATATTTCTCAAGTCACAGAGGAAGTGACCGAACCACTTGAGCCTGCGATATCAGGACAACAGGCGTCAGCAAGCCACCGAGATGTGCTGCAGACCGGAGTGATGGGCAGAATTGTCACAGGAACGGTGGCAAAGGAAAAGGAGGAGCAAAGGGAAGCTGAATCCTTGATCCAGGGAAAAGAGGCCTTAATTTCTGCACTCCAAACTGCCCAGCGTGATTATGATGTCTTGCAGAAACAATTGAATAGGGAGCGAGAAGCTAATGCATAGGTACAGAGGTGAAGAGTATGCGGCTTTAAAGAAAACAGAGCAACTCTTGCGGAGTGAGTTGGAGGAGCTGACGACAAGCTTGAATAAAGCCAACACCGCAATTGCTAACATGGAATCAGAGAGAACAAGTCCTGACTGGAGACTGTGCTCTCAGATGTCCCAGAGAGATGTGCAAAACGTCATCAAAGTTAGAAGTTTCTCACCAAGAAGCTAGCACGCTCAAAACAGAGCTGGGTACTTTGAAGAAAGCCAATGAGACGGTCCTAAGGGATATACACTGGCGACACACTTTATTCGAGCTCGGCTAGTCCCACGAATTCGGGTATACCCGGGTGTATTGAGGTTTGTGACTGTTTTCTGCCCGAGTGCATTGCGTTATTTTCCAGGCAGGGATTGAAGCATTTTATTCCCGCTGGCTGCAATACTGCACAGTATATATATATATATATACTGCATTACAATTCATGAATTTATGCCATCTGGTAGACACGCGAAGCATTGCAGCCTATTAAATCCTAATCATTATCATTTAACAGATCAGCCGCCCGTCAGCCAGGCATGAACCATGGCTGGGAAGGCAAACGCAACGGGGCTTGTCAGAGGTGAGGAGCGGCGCATTCCAGGTATCTGCCAGGTACATACTGGGTATTTGCTCGAATAAAGTGTGTCGCAGCAGTAGAGACTGTGAAAATGGAGAATATAAACCTGAGAGGTTTTAAACCTGACCGGTCAGGTCAGTGATGGGACTGAGAAGCTTCACCAAGCGCAGAAAGTGAAGGCGCAATTGGCGCAAGAAAAATTAGAGGTGCAGGAAGCACTGCAGAATGCAGAGAGGATGCAACGTGTCTCCCTGGAGCAGCACACACAAGCAGCGCACCTATGGCAGAGCCAGCTGCAAGAGCTACATGCAAGTCTGCAAGCGGCCAAGGAGAAGCAGCAAGTGCTACAGGAATGGCTGAGTACCCAGTATGTCCCCACAGAACAGCATGAGGAGCTGAGGGCCACGCTGTATGCCACAAGAGCATCGCTGGGGGCGGAGCTTGAAAGCCAGGTGATTCTGTGTGAGAGGGAGCGCGGGAAGGTCCAGAGACTGGAGCAAGAGCTGGAGAAGCAGAGAGGCACCTCCATCTCCATGAGTCAGTATGCCAAGGAGAAAGAAGCCTGGAAAACAGAAGCAGCGGCGATACTGGCGACAAAAACTACAGAGCTCCAAAAGATGAAGGCGGCGCTGACGCAAGCCCAGAGCAAGCACCGGGAAGAGGTGAAGGCCCTGAAAGGGGATTTGCAGGATCAAATTGAAGAGCTGCAGACGCAGATTGCTGAGCGCAAAATACAACTCGCCGAGAGGGAGGAGGTGACCGTCCGTCAGGTGGCTTGCCTGACATTGCGCTATGAACTCGAGATGCCTGATACCCACAGGCTGCTGGACGACACAGCTAATGAGAGGGACTGACTGCAGCTGGAGCTGGACAAGGTCTGGGAGGAGCACAGGCAATTGCAGGTCAGAAATAGAGGAAAAGAAACAGATTTAAGCCTTGCGCTGAACCTGCTAAGAGATCTGGAGTCGCGACTCAACGCCAAAGAGGATGAACTGGCAGCGGCACTGAGTGAAAAAAGATATGCAGAAGGACAGCTTCATGACCTGAGGAAGGACCTGGAGTCTGAGCGTGCTGGCCGCAAGTTGGCGGAGAAACAAAAGCGTGACCTGGACGAGATACTCGAGGCCCTAAAGACTGAGCATGTGGCTATGTTGGACACCGCTCAGTTGGAAAATAAGATGAGAAAGACATCACAGGTTATCCAGCAACACTCCCAACGGAGTAAATTAAAGGGACAAGAAAGAAAGGCCCAAGCCTACGAGTCTGCCGACGGTAATAGAGTGGCATCATGGGGTGCACTTAGGGTTGATAAGACCCCCACCCAAATTGAAGTTATAAAGATAAATGAGGTGAAAACCAACACTAAAAATACGCTGATGGAGAAAGGTCCAGAAGCCATCACCACTGAAGCGGAGTTACTGTCTTCACAAGAGAAGGCTAAGCTTCAAGGTAGCCCTCTAAGGAAGCTTTTCACTGGATCTGGTTTAAAGAAGCTTTCAGGCAAGAAGCATAAAGGAAAGAAGGAAGAAGAGACAAAGGCAGAGTATGTGACAGAACAAGTACCTGTCTCATTAGAGTCTCGTGATCCTGCAGAGGTAGATGGAGGAGACAGTTCGCCCTCTTCTCCTGATGAGTCTATAGAGACCTCTCCTACAGAAATGTAATGGGAGACACAGCACAGACTGTTGAAACAGAAGGTGAAGGGGCCACTTCTGATGGAGAAAGAAAGAAGGAAGGCATTACACCAGGGGCCTCTTTTAAAAAAATGGTCACCCCTAAAAAGCGTGCAAAGCTGCCTTCTGAAAGTGACAAAGAAGATGAGGTTGAAAAAGCAAAGAGTGCTACCATGTCCTCTACTGGTAGTGCTGGTTCTGTTGAAAATCAAGAGGAAGCTAAAGAAAATGGTGAGGAACAAAAGCTGGAAAAGAGCCCGGAAGATAAGAAAAAGGTTGACAGCTCTGTATCATGGGAAGCTTTAATCTGTGCGGGTTCTTCTAAGAAAAGGGCCAGGAAGACTTCTGATTCAGACGAAGAAGTACAAAAAACCTTTGAGGAAGGTCAAAAAACAGAGGGAGAAGCAGGACAAGCACTGGTGAGTGAATACTATGAGCTACTGTAACTGAGGTCTTGGCTCTTCTACAGGGTAAGGGAGACTCTGAGCCCAAGAGGAAGAAGGCAGAGATAGCTGATAGACAGCAGGAGGCTTGGGGACATTTGCAAAAGGGGACACAACAAAGGCGGAGCTTCAACCCTAGACTCAGGACGGCACAAGAGAAAGAGGTAGAGAAGGATGAGTGTTCAGGCCCAGATGGCCTGGTAATTACCCAAAAAAGAAAATGCCTAAATTGGAAGGCAAGAAAAAAAAGGGGGAGGGAAGGGCCGACGTCAGACATTTTCGCCAAAAATGCTGGTGCACGGGAATGGTGCACGGGCCGCTCCACAGGACAATGTTTCGCTGGGGAGAGGGATATGTGACAGGAGAAAGGGACAGGAGCAGGGGACGGGAGCAGGGGACAGGAGAAGGGGAATGGGACAGGAGAAGGGGACAGGAGCAGGGGACGGGAGCAGGGGACAGGAGAAGGGGAATGGGACAGGAGAGCTGCAGCGGTGGGGAGTAGGGAGCCATGTGGGGACCAGGGGGATCGCAGGGAAGGAGCAGAGGGGCCGCAGCATGGGGTGTACTTACTTTTGATGTCCGGGCAGAAAGAATGGCCGCTCGTTGGGGGCGGGCTCATATAGAGCCTGGCCGCGCGCCCACAAAGCCTGGGAGCACGCGCCAATCAGCAGTCAGGTAGGGAGTTTATTTATTTATTTATTTTTCAGCGTGAGCAGGGAAAATTTGAGCGCGAACGGGGGAAATTTAAAAAAAACACGTGTGCTGCTTGGGCCAATATTTACACGCCCGGGGGTTAAATCCACCCGCCCCGGGCGAGTAAATGTATAGGATTGTCGAACACTGTATATATATTGTGACAGAGTCACTGACTCAGTAGGCTGGAATAGTGAATGGAGAGACGCTGCAACCAGTTCACAGAGTGTTAATCTCCTCAGACAGAAGGAAGCACACCTGCAGCCTAATTAAGCAGGAGGCCTGAGAGACTGCAGGTTTAAAAGCAGGAAGTGACACACACACAGGGAGCTTGTTTTTCCACAGGAAGGTGGAGAGAACTCTCCCGGCTTGGAAGCCGTAGCAGCGGCTGCTGCTCTGGTCCCCAGTCCTGCGAGGAGCTTTGCTGCTGGGACCAGCTGGGACCCCAACCCAGGATAAAGATAAACATTGCTGCGAGGCTGGACACAGCCTGCTCCCCGGAACCGTGTTCCTGTTTGCTGTTTGGAGCTGCAACAGATAAGACTTTATTATTACACTTATTGGTTATACTTTGTGTTGCATATGTTTTGGGCATGATCAGATTAGCTGGCTGTCTTGTTAGTAAGGGCTCAAGAAGTGAGTTAGTTTCCCTAAAGGGAACAGGCTTTAATTTTCAAGAAAGTAGTTTCTTAAAGGGACAGTGCACCCGTAAATTATTTTGGTTGTGGCTAATAAACCACTATAGTTGAACGTTTCCCATCGTGTCTAGCGTCTTACTGACCCCGCCGCGAGGCCGTCCTGTCACAATATATATATATATATATATATATATATATATATATATATATATATATATATATATATATATATACGCATACATACATACATACATACATACATACATACACACACACACACATACACACACACATACACACACACACACACACACACACACACACACACACACACACACATACACACACACACATATATATATATATATATATATATATATATATATATATATATACACACACACACATACACACACACATACACACACACATACACACCCACATATATATTTATATATATTTAAATAATCATATTTGTTTCTTATTTTGCCCTGACAGCATGCACCGCTCTGTACTGTACATAGAATTCTGCAGACACAAGAAGTCTCTGCCCCATGGAGCTTACAATCTTATTTTCGTGTCTGAGGCATGGGGCAATAAAGTGACTTGTCCAAGGTCACAAGGTGAGCTGACAAAGGTATTTGAACAGGGTTTGCTTGAAATTCAAGGACACTACCACTGTGCTACAATGTAGCCAGGGTTATTTGAACCTCTTTTGTGTTATTTTGCGATATTTCGTAATAATCTGAATTATCACTGCTATTGAATCCTATGGAAACTGTGATATTCTGCATAATAACGCAATATTCTGCGTTATCAGTTCTGTAAGTAAGATAAAGCTGGCTACATCCTTTCTCCCTGGGAATTATAGGGAAGATGTCAAGAGCATTTTGAGCACTGCTGAAATTAAGTTTTTAATTAAAGTTCCAGTTCCTTATGGTTTTCGGTATTGCTTACAGGTTTATGTTTATACAAATCTTGGCATTAGCTCTTGGCACCTTCAGGCTTAGGCAAAGACATGTAAAGAGAAATGTAGTGCACTCAAAAGGTTAAACAAAGTTAGTGAAAAAAAATAGAACCACCACAAATTATATCTTGCAGAAATAATATTTTATTCATGTATATATTTATACTTTATGACTAATAAGTAATATTTATAGAAATAGTCCCAATAAAAAGCAGATGGAACCAATCCAGTTAGTGATCAACAATGTTCTCTTAGAAAATAAGACTTACAACTGCGGTGAGAACATTTGTGAAAAACAATTGACGTGTGTCCAGTTGAAATGAGTTTAAAAATGACATTAAAAAAAGGTTGTGATTGATAGTAAAAATCAATTCCTTAAGCGCTCTGCAGCTTCTCGGAGAGGTGCTTGACTCCTCTATCTAGGGAAAGAAACAACGGAAAAGAACTCCTGTACTGCAACACAGTTTAGTAAAATATAAAATTAAACAGTATAATATTAGCCATGGTATGAGTAAGGAAACATTGAGCAGATGTAACGCTTGCGCTCCCCACGAACAAGGTGGTACCCCGGTACTGAGGTGGGAAAGTATAGAACTGCGCACCCACAGCAGCGCAGGCATGTCTGGAGGGTGGATAATCAAGATCGCCGGATCTGGGTTGGAGAGAGTGGGTTAGTTGTGGTACTTGCCAAGGTCAAGGGTTGGAGCCAGTAGAGAGGTAGATTGTCTGTTAGCTGTGGTCAGGGATGGAGAAGGTCGGAAGGTCTGAGGCAAGCCAGCGTTGATAATCCAGGGTAGGGTCCAAAGTCTAGCCGGGTCGGTACACAGGGAGGCAAGCAGCAACAAGGAGGAAAACACAGGAGGCACAAGGCAGAGACAGAGACATGAGAACACAAGGCTACCAATATCTATGCTCAGCCGAAGAGGATGTGACAGAGCTGAGCATATATGGAAACAGGAGTCAAATGAGAGAAGGGGGTGGAGTGGAAGAGTGGCCTCTGCGGAAGCAGGGATAGGCTGTGAGAAGCAGGAGAAGAAAGGTGAGGGCAATATTAGAGTTGACGCGCAGCTGGGGAGCGGTGCACGCGTGTAACGTGTGCGCACCGCGAGGAACCTTGAAAGCCCTGCATGGGCGTGCACTCTGTAAGCTGCATGGGAGACTGTACAGCAGGAGGCAAGGAGGAAGCACGCCGCGGGGGACGCGTTCTCGGATCACTTGCAACGGAATGCTCTGAAGCAGGAGGTAAGGAGGGAACACGTCGCAAGGGACTTGTTCCTCAATTCCTTACAGCAGAGGACTAAAGCACTCAATTTGGCTCGATCAGTCATGTAGAGGTAGTTTGTATTTCTCTAACATTTTTTGATCAGTAAATTACTGGACTACAGCACATTTAAAATGCTGCCATAAATTCAAGACTGCACGTAATGCATAGCCAGGTCACATAACATTTTATCCAGGTGGTATTATGAGGATCCGCCATCCACGCCCATCACGGCGCGCTCCCGACTTACCCAGACCCGCGATCAGGTGTCCTGCCTCTGCTGCCTCTTGCAGAACATCTCGCAGACCAGTCATTGGCAGCGTACCTTCTAGGGGCACGGGCGGACTTCACCCGGCACTAAATGCCATCCTCGCTGGTCCCACCTCCCAGGCTTCGCTCGTGCGGTGACTTCACCGTCGCGAAGCGCGCACCTGCGCAAGCGTGCAGAGTCTCCTCCGTTCCGCTGTGAATAGGATTTACCTGTCTTGTCTCCATCAGCCAACCACAGCCATGCATACTAGGGAGTATGCTTCCTCCTCACTGGTCGGTTCTTCCTATATATGCTCAGCCTGCCCTCTGGCACATTGGCTGAGCATAACATGTTCACTGCAGTCCTGCCTCCAGTCTGAGCCTTACCTGTCTTGTTCTGTGTTGTCTGACCTTGCTTGTTCTTTGGATTCCGCACTTCTCCGCTCCTGACCCCGACTTACTCACAACGATCCGCACCTCTCCAATCCCGACCTTGGCTAAAGTACCTGCAATGATCCGTACCTCTCCAATCCAGACCTCTGCAAGTATCACTGATCATCCTGACCTCTCCTACCCCGACCCGGCGACCTCGACCTATCTACACTCCAGACGCTCCCTCGTGGCTGGGGGTTGGCGTTTACCTAATCCCCACCTCAGACTTGCGGTCACGCCTTGTTTGTGGTGAGCGCATCGTTACAGGTGTTTTGTCATGCCATATGCAGTCTTTTTCATTTGTATACAGCAGTTCTTCACAATTCTAATCTGTTCACTATGGCTCATGCCTTGCATTTTTGGGACCTTACGTGTCAGGAAACAGACCATCCTTCAGTTGATTATGGGGAGGAGAAAAGTTGCTGTTTGGGGTGTGTTCATTATTGTCAACCATTGCCAAGTTTATTGCCAAGTTTATATCAGCCAGTCCAGATCATTGATAGGTAAAGAGCTTTAAGATATAGTTCTGGTTTCGAGGTTTAATTATGCTTTAAATAACTAGATTGCGTAAGGCCACGTCTAGGGTGAGATCGCGCTCGCTTACGATCAAAACAATAAAACTCAATCCCTCGTCCATATTGTACGTGCACGTGAGCGTATCGAGGCGCAATGCCTGCAGAGGCAATTTTTTTGGTATTTGTTGCGCATGCCTTGGTCACGTGAGCGGTTCAGCCAATGAGGGCGAACCACTCACGTGATGTCATGGGCATGCCCCCCGGCAAGCCCCCTACACGTGCAACTAGCTGGCCAGGAAACGCCCGAGCAACGAGTGCCTGACATCACGCCGCTCGAGCGCCAGCATGCTTGCTTTTACCCTGGACGAGGCCTAAGAAACACATTTTATTAATTACCCATTCTTACAGTTTGCTGACTGGATTGTGGGGTGTCATATAACGTACAGATGTAGCCACGAGTATCCGAACACTTGCTTTGGAAAATCTGGGGCAATCTCCCAGTAATGCAGCAACATTTCTGTGACATTTCTGCAGACAGACTAATGGTCCATCGGATTAACACAGAGGGGATTCCTGGTAGTCCCATTCAGTTTATATGTGTTAATCCGATGGGCCATTAGTCTGTCTGCAGAAATGTCACAGAAATGTTGCAGCATTACTGGGAGATTGCCCCAGATTTTCCAAGGCAAGTGTTCGGATACTCGTGGCTGCATCTGTATAGGTTAGTGGCCAAGCCAGCATTTGCAATGTCATGTTTGACCCACATGTCATAGTGGCACCCAGCCCTAGTATGGGGATTTTTTTCTTGTTGTTTAGGTTTTTGGCCAAACTTTGTTTGGTTCATTGGTGATTACTTGGTTTTGGGGCTAGTGACAGTATTTTGGTCCATCTCTAACACCGGATATTGTTTCCCCCTACTAAACATATATCTGTCTGTGGTATGCGTAAAAGATACCCATGGGGTCATGATCCACCTAATATATTTGCCCCACATTGGAGGCAATGGTCTTCTACAACACTGTAGTGGTATAACATGCAACTGTGTCCTGAGAAACTTTAAATTACCCTAGTTTGGCCTAAAGTGATTCCTTATTAGCACTGTTAATGCTTGTTACCCAACAGTGATGGTGTTACTGATGAAGGTGAAATATTAAAGTAAGTCTATTTGGCCCAAAAGCCTCACTCACCAGAATACTGATTTACTGATACTGATCAGATCAGTAAGCTGATTTGACATAAAGAACAAAGATGTTCAGTTTGGTGAAGGGGGCAATGACAGTTCAAGGGGTTAAATGCCATTGACTGGAACAGAGTAGGCTGGCCAGAATGGAGCCCAACTATTGGTGAGTTGTATTGTAATGGTTAGTTTACCAATTTGGAGAGTGTTCCCAATTACCAACAATACATCTGGCGACGGCGGATATTCCAAGCTGGGGCAATGTTATGGACTCAAGATCACTGATGGTCATCCTGGCAAGGTCATCTTGCTGAAGATATAAATTAATAAAGCTATGGCTCTGTTTCCCCAAGGAAGCTTTGCATGTTTATTTAATTCAAAGGGAATCAAGGAATCTCTAAGGCCTGCATAGGTCATCTAAATATACAATATCAAGTTAAGGAAGATAATAATGTATAAAGCTGAATCCCCTCAGCTAGCCATCTGATCTATATCTATAAGTCTCAAATAATGTTTGTGTGTGTATGTCGGCTGTACAGCTCATTGGCCTGTGGGCCAGGCATGGAGGAGCCAGGCCTGGAGGAGAGACCCACACACGCACACTCTCCTCACACCGTGACCATGTGCGCCTCTGACCAACACCACACACACACACACAAAATCCCCTCCCTCCCGGTGCCCGTCACTCTCCCCCGTCAGCCGGACCGCAGCTCAACTTCCACCCCCCCTCCCTCTCCCGGTGCCCGTCATAATTCGGCACGGTGGGTCCCTTACCTGGAGTCCCGTTGTCCGGTTGGGTCTGCGCGGTTGATGCCGGCATGGGGGGGGGGGGGTGTGGGCGATCACCGTGCGCTTGCTGGTTGCGAGCCGCCCCCGTCCTCATCCAAGTGGCGATGCCTGGGGGAGAGTGTGATCACTAGGAGCCGTTGGTGCGGCTGCTGTCAGCAGGCGGTTGATCCCCTCCCGCTCGACGGATGGGGGGACGCGCGTTGCCCGCGCAGTGCCGCCTCCATCACAGCAGGTGATCGGTGGTGGTTTGGCGCCAGGGAGAGTGTGCTCGGCAGGGAGCGCGTGTCTCCTGCGCGGCGGTGCTGCCTTCGCCCCCAGTGGTCCGGCTACTGTTGGCTGCCGGTTGAGCGGGTGGGGGCTTCGGCCGTAACCGGGGGTTGGGTGCGCAGGTTCCCCACGCGGTGCCGCCTCCAGCACAGCAGGAGGGCTGTGGTGGTGTGTTTGGGGTGGGTGGCGCCGGGGGAGAGTATGCTCGCACTGGGGCGGCCGCATGTCTCCTGCGCTGCGCCATTTCTCGCCCCTGCAAAAATTTGTGAGCCATGAGTTGTGTGAGCGGGGGAGATTGTCCGGCCCAGCCTGCCACTCTTGCCCCCCCGCCAACTTCCCGAACCCACCTCCTGCCCCAGCCAGATGCCACGGGGATATCAGTGCCAGGAGGGGAACCGTCTGCCGCCAGGAACCACCACCCGGTCAAGGTAAGTCACCCACCGTCTCCCACCCATGCACTGTCACCCAGTTACCCACCCACTGTCACCCAGTCAAAGTCAAACACCCACCCACACAACCACTCAGTCACCCATCCACCCACACACCCACTCAGTCACCCATCCACCCACACACCCTCTCAGTCAACTCATCACCCACCTAGCTGTCAAGGGGGGGGGAAGCCCAACCCTGTCGCCCGCCCCCCAAAATTACATATCGGGCAACGCCGGGTATATCAGCTAGTGATAAATATAATTTTACAATATTTAGAACTTTTTTCAGAATTGAAAATTGTGTTATTTTAAGCAGGTAATACAAATGTGCTTTAGTAACTTAAGTTGTCAATGCATTACTGTGCAGTTAGAATAAAAAAAAGAATACAAAACATTGAACAATAACCTATTCAGTCCTATAACAATGTTATACATTAACTGTGACTTTTATAATTATTGTTATTTGAAAAGTGTGTGGTTTTATTACTGCTTATTACTGCTTGCAAGACAACATAGAACAATTTTAGGCAGCGACAATGCTTGGAAGGAAAAGCCAATATAATTGCATATTTAATTTGCTGCCGTACTGTAGCATATAGTATGACAAATATATGCAAAAATGTATCAAGTTTTTTCTACTAATTTAATGGACATCATAATCAATTAGTCTAATTTTATATCTTGTCAGCACTTAATATATATTTATGATGCCATTACACAGAACTGTGAGTCATTTCATTTAGCAAAAAATATTCCAGTGGAGAAGGAAAATTAGGAAATGTTTGGGAAACATTGACATAATAATGGAGGCCATATAATAAATGAACCATTAAGGTAAAAAGGTAAATCATATGTACATTTAAC
>NC_134486.1:74190010-74265010 GCF_040206685.1 Ascaphus truei | reverse complement strand
GTTAGCACTTAGCCCGCATCCATAGTAAGAGCGATGGTGTGAGCGACACCACACACGCCGAAAACAAAAGGCCTTAACAACACAGCATGTAATAAGCAAGAACACCCATGTGTTAACCTACAGCCAGGCTGGTGGTTTATTATTTTCCTCAACATAGTCATCTGTACGATGTTCCTCTTCTATACAGTATATCTTCGGTAATGTGTAACATTACATTTTAGTAAGTGTATTTTCTAATGGTAACATTGTGTGTTGCAATTGCTGTATTGTCATTTGCAACACTGTATTCTGTCAAATGTATTTTCTATGTTTACTGGTATATTATGGATATAATTGATCTAGTTTGACATCGTTATTCATGACACTACATGTTTAATGAAATTAATTAAGTTTGATGTCTGTCTCAACATGATAAGATAAGCACTTTGCTGTCCTAACCGAGCTTTTATATGCACAGCAACAGCACAGCTAGTACTACTGTATATTCAGGGGCTGGCAAATTTTAGTCCAGGGCCCAACAAACTGGCCCAAGGTCCAGACGCCCACACACCATATACACAGAGCTGCACACCAGATGCACGCATTATACACAGAACTGCACACCAGATGCACGCATTATACACAGAACTGCACACCAGATGCACGCATTATACACAGAACTGCACACCAGATGCACGCATTATACACAGATGTGCACACCAGATGCACGCATTATACACAGATGTGCACACCAGATACACGCACCATACACAGAACTGCACACCAGATGCACACACCATATACACAGAACTGCACACCAGATACACGCATTATACACAGAACTGCACACCAGATACACGCATTATACACAGAACTGCACACCAGATACACGCACCATACACAGAACTGCACACCAGATGCACGCATTATACACAGAACTGCACACCAGATGCACGCATTATACACAGAACTGCACACCAGATGCACGCATTATACACAGATGTGCACACCAGATGCACACACCATATACACAGAACTGCACACCAGATGCACGCATTATACACAGAACTGCACACCAGATACACGCATTATACAAAGAACTGCACACCAGATGCACGCATTATACACAGATGTGCACACCAGATACATGCATTATACACAGAACTGCACACCAGATGCACGCATTATACACAGATGTGCACACCAGATACACGCATTATACACAGAACTGCACACCAGATGCACGCATTATACACAGATGTGCACACCAGATACACGCATTATACACAGAACTGCACACCAGATGCACGCATTATACACAGATGTGCACACCAGATACACGCATTATACACAGAACTGCACACCAGATGCACGCATTATACACAGATGTGCACACCAGATGCGCACACCATATACACAGAACTGCACACCAGATACACGCATTATACACAGAACTGCACACCAGATACACGCATCATACACAGAACTGCACACCAGATGCACGCATTATACACAGAACTGCACACCAGATGCACGCATTATACACAGAACTGCACACCAGATGCACGCATTATACACAGATGTGCACACCAGATACACGCACCATACACAGAACTGCACACCAGATGCACGCATTATACACAGATGTGCACACAAGATACACGCACCATACACAGAACTGCACACCAGATGCACGCATTATACACAGATGTGCACACCAGATACATGCACCATACACAGAACTGCACACCAGATGCACGCATTATACACAGATGTGCACACCAGATACACGCACCATACACAGAACCGCACACCAGATGCACACATGTACTATGCGCTTGATTAACTGTTGCTTCCCACAGCTGATGCACGCTCCAGAGCAAGGACCTCAGAGACAGTTGATCTAAGATGGCCGATGGCAGAGTTTTGCAGACACTGCAGGCAGCACTTGTATTGTGCTGTGTGTGGCTTGTGCAGGAGTGGTGGTTGGCTATGCAACGAATGACTCAGCACTTATATGCTGTTATAATCCACAGATGTTGCACACTCCAGGGCATGGACTGCAGGGCATGGACTGCAGAGGCAGCTGATCCTAGATGGCTGACACTAGTGCTTTGGAAAGTAGGAGGGACATCATATGGCTCCAATTAGCATTGTGATTAATTTCAGGTGATGGGTGCACAGGGTTTAGGGTATTTAGTCATGGTATGGCATAGGCTTCACTGCCCACCCCCAGGAAGAAGATCCCTCTGTGGATCGAGACTTCAGCTTTTTGTGTCTGTTTCAATACATAATTTTGCTGACTTACCTCTGAGTGCTGTCTCTCTTTGTGCTATTCTGCTGCCCTGCTGGATGGTAATTCTCTTCCTCTCTCTTTCTCTCTCTTTCTCTCTCTCTCTCTCTCTCTCCCTCTCTCTCTCTCTCTCTCTCTCTCTCTCTCTCTCTCTCTCTCTCTCTCTCTCTCTTCTCCTCTCTTTCTCTCTCTCTCTCTTTCTCTTCTCCTCTCTTTCTCTCTCTCTTTCTCTTCTCCTCTCTTTCTCTTCTCCTCTCTTTCTCTTCTCCTCTCTTTCTCTTCTCCTCTCTTTCTCTTCTCCTCTCTTTCTCTTCTCCTCTCTTTCTCTTCTCCTCTCTTTCTCTTCTCCTCTCTTTCTCTTCCTCTTCTCTTTCTCTTCCTCTTCTCTTCCTCTTCTCTTCTCTCTTTCTCTCTCTCTTTCTCTTCTCCTCTCTTTCTCTTCTCCTCTCCTCTCTTTCTCTTCTCCTCTCCTTCTCTTCTCCTCTCTTTCTCTTCTCCTCTCTTTCTCTTCCTCTTCTCTTCCTCTTCTCTTTCTCTTCCTCTTCTCTTCCTCTTCTCTTCCTCTTCTCTTCCTCTTCTCTTCCTCTTCTCTTCCTCTTCTCTTCCTCTTCTCTTCCTCTTCTCTTCCTCTTCTCTTCCTCTTCCTCTTCTCTCTTTCTCTTCTCTCTTTCTATTCTCTCTTTCTATTCTCTCTTTCTATTCTCTTCTCTCTTTCTCTTCTCTTCTCTCTCCTTTTTCAAGAAAGCTGTATAAGCCGAAACATTGATTAAATAAATGACTATTTTGCATTTGTTTGCAAACCATTTGAGCTCCTCTTTCACTCGCTTGTCTGTGTCACTCGCATGAAGATCTGTGTCTGGCTCAGCATCATTTAGCCCCAGTACGTCAACCTCAGTAGAGTTCTCATCAACTCCAAGTGTACTCCATAACACCACTCTTTTACAGTTGACAGACTTGTAGATATGGGACTCTCTTTCTTGACCCATTGGCTTACTCTGATGGGAGCACTGCTGCATAGCCAGTGACTTCTTTCTCAGCATACGATCGCCGACACATTGCCATCTCATTCTCATCCGAGACTGCATCTTTATCGTGGCTGCTTTCATGGAAAGGAATCTACTTCGGACCTTGTTGGTCCGTTAGTATGACTGGATTTTTTTTATTGCGCTACTCCATCGTAACTTGGTCCTTTAATTCTATGTTTTGTGGAAAGCAGATTGTAGTCCTGCAACAGCATAGCAGATAGGCTTATAGGAACGTATAGTTTGCTTAATTATGATGTAGGAACTATATCCGGACTGAACCACACTAGCAGCTCTCTTCACATACCTGTAGCGTCATTGTTGCTGATACCTCCTAAAATTTGTCTGTAGAAAAATCAAACATTCCTTCAAGTATTCAAACTTCTTTCTTTGCCGGTTCATTCTACAAAATGACTTAATAACCTGAGCTGCTTTATTCTGGTGATTGCACAAACAGCTTTCCTCTCCATCCTTCCTTGGATAAACACTCTGTAGTATTTCTAGTGTCAGAATGCTTTTCTCTCATTGAAGCAAGTTTAGTTCCTCAGCAAGAGACTTCTATTTGAGTACATCCTGCAATTCTAACCCCCATTTTTTCCATGGACTCCTTCTGTGACCAAGTGTTTCTTTTAGTTTTGTAATCTTTATCTTTGGCCTTTAATGGCTTCAGAGCTTGTTCCATTTTATTTTTGAAAGATTCAGCTTGATCCTGCAGTTCTCTACTTATTGCCTCCACCTCTTACCACTCTGAGTTTGCATCTATGCCTCCATCATGTTTTGGAGCTCTGTAGATTTGTTCACTAGGGTCGCAACAGCTTGCATTTTCAACACTTCTTTCTCCAGGGCGTACTGTGGCAAACTGCTCCCTTTATGTAGCGCTGCCGATTGCCCAGCCTCTTCCTGACCCAGTCTTCTAGGGTTTTGTTTTGTATAAAAGGGGGACAAACACGTGTATACACACAAAGGGCACTCAGCCCTCAACCTTCAGCGATTTATTCTTCCATTAGTGACACTACACATTTTTAAACACTGTCACTTTAAGAACAAAATAAATCATAAAAGGAAACATCTACTCCTGTCAGGAGTCTAACTTGCATGCATATCCCTATCTGGAATATTGGCTGGCTAAGCCAGTTACCAACTTAAAATAACACACAGTGATAACATTGAGTCCTTAACTGTGAGATGGGAACAGCATCTCATTAGGTCCTCAGATGCTGCAACACGTGGGGGGGGGGGGGGGGGGGCGGCATCACCCCCGAACTGGATACTGGGGAGCAGCAGTTTCCTCCCAGCCTCCAGGCTCTAAGAGAGAGAGAAGTAGCCACACTAACTGCAATAGATTCCTCTTCCTCAATTAGGAGAGCAGGTGAGTGAAAACCAGAACCACTAATCTCTGGTCTAGAGTTTCTATTCCACAGTCTCAGCAAATGTGAAACTGTGGAATGGATCATTTTGTGGGGACCCATATGAATTCTCCTCCTCACCATCGTTGTCATCATACGACCTGAAGGGACAGTGTTTGGTGTGGCTGGGCTCTTGACACCATAAACACATCTGGTACGTTTTTTTTCTGGTGCCACACAGATACGCTCATTCCTGAAAGGACATTATTTCGTGTGGCTAGGCTCATTACAGAAAAAACACAATGTTACCTCCATTTTTCACTTTCATGTGTATTCTTCACCTTGACCTCTGGAGGTGCTATTGTATCAATACTTTCCCTGTGTTTGCTGTAATCACAACTGGAGGTCATACACAGTGGGGCAGACTTTACTCGCAGAATCTGTACTCCACTTCGGCTGGGTGGCCATTTTAAATCCCCGCATTTATTCTCAAACCCACAGTTTCCACTACTCACTGTTTTTTGGACTGCCTGTATTAAACACCACCAAATGTGATGTCTCAGTCACACTGCAGGGTCTTTTCTCCTGTATTACAGGTAGGAAACCTAAGGGTTCGTTGAACAGGGTTTATTTACAGGGCATAAAACTGGGGCATTTCAGCAGCTTTCACAGCATTCCCCAGAGCAGCATGACCCGGCCTGGGCAGGATCTGGAAGCCAGACCAACCAGTGTCCTCCTGGTTGGGAAAAAAGTTTCTCTTTCTGTTGTAGCTTTCTGTCTGCCTTTTAAACCTCATGTTCATTCAGGAGTTCTGGCTTAACTGGCTGCACCTGTAGCTAGCCTCTCCAGGAGGAATTTAACTGCCTGCATGCTGGAAAGCACATATACTGCACTACTCCAGCATACAAAGATCGTGACTTGGTCACAACAGCTAGTTTGCTTCTGATAAGTCCTTAATAGTTATTACATTTTAAATAATGAATTATCTAAAAAATGTATATAACTGGGTTTAATGTTTGCAAACACAGACTATCAATGCAATTAATGGTGAACCCAAGACAACTGATTCTAGCACCAATAACTATACTATTATTAGCTAGCAATCTACATATTTTGCCCCAATTAATGTCTTAATGAAATCTAAATCAGGTGAAACTTAATTACTGACATACTACGCTGATTAGAAACCATGAACAAGCTACTGTTCATGCTTCATTTGCATGGAGATTATAAAAGCTCTATAACTGTAACAAAGGTTTTTATTGGAACATTTGAAACAAATGGACAGAACCTTTTTCAGTCGTCATCCTGATACATTTTTTGACAAACAAGTATTTTCGCTCGACAAGAGACAAGCTCCCAGATTCAATTGCTGTACTAGTGGCAGAGGTATTAGCATAATGTTACATATGTTACAATCACTGTATGGTGATTTATGAAGTAGCTAAAAATAATTTTAATTTCCAAAATGAATGTAAATAAATGTGTATTAAAAACAAACAACACCTGTGTAGGAACTGTGATAATTGGATGGGCACTGTAAGAGTGTTCATGATCAAACGTAGGTATATAATTGATTACTAAAATTCATCATCATATAGGATCCTATATTAATAGAAAAGCCCTTGGATACATGCTCTGAAGAAACGTTTACACGTGAAACGCGTGCGTCAGCAGAAGTTCAAATGCACGCGCATACCCATTTTTTACATTCATTTTGGACATTAAAATTATTTTTAACTACTTCGTAAATCACCATACAGTGATTGAGTGCTAAAAACTAGGTTTCCTGTTCTTGTGTATAGTTATAGTGTGTGTATATATATATATATATATATATATATATATACACATGAAGGTCAGTCAGCACACTGCAGTAGAAAAGGTTATAATAGCAGATGCTAGTCCCATAGAAAATAAGTATGATACGAACCAATCCAAAGACCAGTAAAGAGACAGCACACCGCACGGGGTTAATCCAAAAATCTATATTCACAACATGAAATGCACGGCCCTGAGGAAGGTCTCTCTGTGGGACCGAAACGTTGGCTTACGTGTATTTCATGTTGTGAATATAGATTTTTGGATTAACCCCGTGCGGTGTGCTGTCTCTTTACTGGTCTTTGGATTGGTTCGTATCATATATATATATATATATTCAGCATGTAACTAGTTAAAATAAGTAATTTAGTATTAAGTTAGAAATTATATTGGAAAATTATTAGCTGCCTCTACAAAGATAGGAAGATAAATCTGAAGTCTGAAGACAGGCAGGTGTCAAAATGTTTTATGTGATTTAAAAATCTATCTTGTTTTATTAATTTCCATTTTGTATGAAACGTGGTATGTTTAATGTGTGCTGAGTTGAATAGTATATTGTCTTGAGTTTTGAATCAAAGGTTAGTTAAATAGTTTGTTAGTAGTAAAAGACAATACAATAGAGATCTGTCTTAAAAGATAAGGAACATAGGATTAACTATAGTTACTTAGTGACAGAACAAAGAGTATTTTCTAAATCAAAGTAAATATTGCTAAATGAAGAAACAGTGTTCTAATGTTAATAATTGACTAAGAACATTTTGTCTGACAGTGAGAAAACAGGTGATTGCTAAAATGTATAAGAGTGTGTTTGGTTTGATAGAATTCAGAATCATTTAACATTCAAGCTAAGAACAACCAAGCTAAATATTCTACACTCTTTAACTAAATTCTATATGCCTGAATGATGTACAGTAACTGACTGAAATGATGCTATAAAACATGTTTTCTATTGTCTCTGAATATATTTAGAAAAGAACCTGTGGATTGTGGACTATTTGATATATATTTAAAGGTGGGACTTTTATTTGTACCCATCTAACGAGCAAATGTTAACTTCCTATTGACCTGTGTTTCATAGCTGTTTTGTTTCCCTTAGAGGAGGATTTAAACCCTGTAAATCACTGGTAAGTACAGTATCTTGGGAATCAGAAGGTCCTGAAGCTTTATCCTCCAGTTCTCATCCTGTAAAAAAAATGTGAATAGAAGAACCTGCAATAGGGGTTGGGGGTTGCTGCTTTCAGCAAAGAACACACCAATTCCATATCCTTCTTACCTTTTCTTTACCTTTGAATCAAATCTGACATACACAAACATTGATCAGTCTTCAGGTGGTCAGATAGTATGTATATATCAATTACTGTAATTTAAAAACCTCCTTATTTAAATAAGTGCATGTTATTCCTTACTCCTTACTCAGTCCACAATAAACTGTATTTATAGTAGGGAGGGTTTACTCAAATACTGGTGCAGGAGGGAATACCCAAGTTTCCAGATAGGTATTTTTTTTTACCAGCAACACCTCATCTTCAATTTGTGCTTAGGGAATGCAGTAGATACTGGACTTGGAAATGTATCTTAAACAGATTTATATATTTTTTCCTTCTCATGAGTATGGAGTAGTGAAGCACAATTCCAAAGCATATTTGCTTTGCTTTATTTTATTTGAACTTACAGTACTATAGCACTTATTACTTTTACTATAGTGCTAATTTATCAACCAAATATTTGTTTTTGCCTGTAATCCAAATTTTAACATAATTGCCAGCTATCTCCATTATTTCTTACAATTGGCCAAAGGCACCTGTAATACATAATGTATTATATGGATTTCCTTAGCAACTAAAAGAAACATCTATTTGTTTAAACTTTAATAAAGTTAAATGTTTTGGCCTTATTGCCTTCTGTGTAGTGCCTGCATGTACTGTAGAGGAACGATCAATAAATGATTCACTGAAGAACCATTATTGCAGGTTTGCTCTTCCTCTGGGTATATTCAAAAGAACGATCTTCCAGCTTCACAAATGATACCATAAGTTGATATGGAGGTTAATCTTTTTAGGCTAGAACTCTTTACCCAGAGGCAAAGAAGCAGCTCAAGTGAAAAAAAAAAAAAAGGATTAACATATAACCTTTTAATTTTTTTTCTCATGTATAGATACAGTATAGAAGATATTATTGCAAAATGCTTGCAAACATTGACTAATTCGCAATTGTGGATGGTTTCTGAACTCATGAAAATTTTGCACATCTCTAGCTACCACATAATTGCAGTAAGTTAAGTTTGTATTACTGCGAGCGTCATTGAATTCAGTGGTAACGCTTGCATTATGTCCTTCACGCATCAGATGATTACTGCTTTAAAAGGGTAATAACATCTGAATTAAATGAAGGCCTTAGTAGTTAACATAGACTTGTCTATATTCAGTATCAGTCAACTGATTTTAATTAATATTTATGTTTGGCTACAGTTTCTATTGTGCACATTAAAGCAAGCTAAAAATGTGCTGTACAGTACGTACACATTGTTTTGTCAACTGGATGTAGATGGACTACTTAAGAAGAATAGTATGTCCTGAGACTATTTAAATGAAGTGACGTTGAATTAAGAATTCCATTTTAAGCAATCCTGGCTGAAGAGCTTTTTTGCATTTGTGATAGAATAGTTGTTCCCTTACCATTTTCAATATAACTTCCTTATTCTGGTAACACAATAATTTGATTAAGATAAGTCTAAGTTTCTCATTTTCAGCTGGTCTGAATCTCAATGATCTGCAATATGTGCAGAAAATAGTCACAAAAAGGTCCATGCCGGGAGAACCAGGAGCCTTTACAAAACACGCAGTGTTACACACATCTTTTGGTGGAGGGTTGAGCAGACTTTAGAGTCAAAAGATTCGATTACATGTGTAAATAGAATACAATCCTGTACAGGCAAAACAACCATTAAAGTGATATGTATGTAGCAACAGAACCCACAGAAGGTCAAAGGTGGTTCAATGACTTTGTGTCAGATCCACTCTGCATGTTTCAAGCGCCAGCAAATTAAGTTTTTATTTTTTTTTTAAATGTTTGTGTTTATGCTGTCATATGGGTCACACTAGATGTGACCTCGTTATATACAATGATTGGTCATATACAGGGGATGACCACGGACCGTTATTTTTTTTTAGATCATTCGGATCTTTCACTTTCACAGAGCACTTATATTTCGGATTCTATTCACTTTTTGTTAACTCACAATGATTTATTTCTTATGAGGTTTTCTATCTCCAAACACGTGGAACAGTAATGGGCACGAGTTTTGCCCCCTCCTTTGCAAACCTGTTCATGGGTTGGTTGGAGTCGTTTCACGTGTTTGGAGATACATACCCTTTCAGGGACAATATTATTTTTTACAAGCTTTTCATAGACATTTCTCTTTATTTGGAATAGTGAGTTTTCGTCTTTGATGTCCATTATTATCAACACTTTAAACATTAATACATTCCATTTAAACATAATCAAAATGTTCAACATATACATTATTTAGAATTATTTTTATATGATGATCTTCATTTCAATATTCACACCGATGTATATCAGAAGATTAAATCTCGTAAAAACGTTTTTTTTTGGCACGCAATCAGTTGTCATCCTAAAACGCACTTGAGAGGAATTCCTAATGGTCAGTTCATGAGATTGTGAAAGAATTGATCACATTTTGATGACTTCCTTACACAGTCTCGGGATTTATAAGATAGGTTCACTGCCAGGGGATACAGACCCCGCCATTTGGATCAGGCTATGGAAGAGGTTAAAAACATTAAAATAGCTACTCTACTTAATAGAGCAAGAAATAACAGATTAAGAGAGAGGTCTCACTCTTTATTACACAATTTAGTATCCAGGCAGAACAGATTAAATCAATTGTGAGTGGAATGTATTATATCTTGATCCTGTTTTACGAACCTTTATTGACTCAGGCTCCAATTTCGTCTCAAGGTGGACGAAAACAATAGCAAACATTTTTGTTCCCTAGCTTATTTAATTCCAAGGAGGATTCAGTATCAAATCCTCTGATGGGTTCATTTCAGTGTCACCATTCTAAAGTGTGCCCTCATATGAAATCTTCATCCCATTTTGCTTCTATAGACACACAAAAAAAATGATACGGTTAAGTCCTTTGTTAATTGTGACACGCAATTTGTCATTTATTTATTGGCATTTGGCTGTGGTAAGCAATATGTTGGATGAACTACAGTATAAGGCCACTGAAAAAGAGAACTATAGAGCTTTTACAATTAATCAAAATAGGGGACTTAAATCACCCGGTTTCCAAACACTTCTCTTCCTGCAATCTACGTGACACTAGTATGTTCTCCTTCAGTGGCATAGAACATACAGTATTCCTGCTTCCATCAGAGGAGGGGATAGGATTAATCAACTGAATCGTCGGGAGATACATTGGATCTACATGTTGCGTACCCGGATCCTTTTAGGCTTGAACATGGATTGTGACCTAAGTAACTTTCTATAGAGACTTCTACAAAATGTCTGTAATGGTGTTTCCCCCACCCGGTGGGAGATTTGGCCATTACTACGTATGTGGTGCATGATACCTGCTGGTAACAGGAGGGCTGAGTAGTCCGCCGATGGTAGTGGAGACACAGGACTAGGCTTCTTTAGCAGTGCAGCGCATCCATCTGCCGTAGGCTCAAGGGAACTGAAGGTGATCTCCCACGGTAGAACGATTACCTCTCCCCTCAGTAAGGTCACACACCAGGCAGGAGGTATAACAACAGGAATGGTTTATTGTCTTCAGTGTACAGCACAGTAAAAAGGCAGAGTTCTGCCCGATGCAGTCTCTCAGTTATCACTGAAGGATGGTCCCTGGACCTTCACTACAGGCCAAGGTCACCCGCAGCAGTCCCAGCTCTTCCCTGCCCCTCTAGCAGAGGCATATATATGGTACACACTCACTATCCCCTGGAGGGAAGAGGAGCAGAGTAGGCCCAATAGTCAGGCTGTTGGCTGTGTAATAGAGAACAATTGGGGAGGATGAGCCCCCCCCAAACAAACATGTGCTGCAGAGTGTGAATCCAAGAATATAAAGTTCATGTAGTAGATGCAAAACAGCTCCGGATACAAAGGAGTTAACTGGGTAATAATATACCATATAAACAACCTGTCTTGAACCGTAATTAAGGGATAAGCCTAGCAATGGGGACAGGGTTGACCGGAGCTGGTGGTTCAACCAGAAACGGACCCCTATAAGTATAAACCCCGCATAAATGGCTAAATCCCCTGGGAGGTTGAAATAAAAGTCACTTACTCCATGACGTAATCATCCAGATAGGCGTGCTCCAGGCATGTAATTGTGATTGAACTAGAAAGCCTCTCTACAGGAAAGAGGATCAGCGGGCACTGCAGGCAAAAAATGAAGGCTGGACTGTGCTAAACAATAATGCTTTTATTTAATCCATGAGCAAAAAATATAGGATAAAAAGAGGGGAGAGGATCCCCTATGCGCTCTAACGCATTTCACCCTGAATAGGCTTTGTCAAAGAGTGGTAATACTTACAAACCCATACCTTAAGTAGATACCCGAAACCGGAAGTGACATCACATCCATCTCCATAGAGTACAACCCTCTCAAAAGGGATAGGGGCGGTTCGCATAGTCATGAGGTGATGCACGCCAGGAATCGGGTCTCTAACTCTACCCACATGCGCGGTGAGAACCCGCATCGGGTGAACACACAGCGCCAAAGATACAAATACATGAATGAATTAAAAACATTTAAACAGAACTACATACATGTAATAACAATTTGATAATAATTTTTTATAATGATAATAATAATTTTTTGTGATCTCCTTTTTCTTCACACATCCCATTTTAGACATAATAGGCTACTCTATTTGACTATACTTGACTTCTGTTGTTGTTTTTGTCCTTTTGGTCGTAATCCTTTTTGCTCATATTTTTGTGTGCCATTTTTGGGTCCTATTGATGGAGATTCACTTGGCACACTAATGTCCAATTACATTATCCAATAAACTATCTGGCCTTCTATACATTAATTAGATGGATTTATTTTCAATTATTTATTTGATTATTTTTAAATTGGAGATATATTTGACCATGTTTAGGTTCTTATTAATAAAGACTTTCATATTATTTAACATTAATAAGTACACTATACATAATTATGATGTTATATACACATAAAGTACTTTTACCAACCTAGTATTGCTCATTATCTCTGAATGTATCCAATAATTTGAAAAGTTATCTATATGGCAGATTGTTAGGATAATGTATATTTGGACATGTTTGATGTGCGAAGTGTTTACCAATCAGTGATTAATTTAATTTTCTTTTTTCTGATGTTATTGTTATAAGTCAGTTAACAGACATGATGGTCTGGTATAATGTATAATCCCTAAAATCATCATCATTATATAAAACACATTCATTAAGTGTAATTATGTATCATTTTATACAGTATATATATTGGAGTTCTATTCCAGTATATATATCCATCTTCAATGAATTTCTTTATGGATTTTCCTATGAATTCCTTTATGATTATTTGTATGAATCTTTCTTCTTTATGTGCAATGGTTATGTATTTGTACACATTTTTCATAATTTTGTATTGTCAAATATATTTTTTCATTTCTTTAGTTATAACATGTATTCACATATATTGTGTAGTTCACATTGTATAGATTAGTATTTTCTTTTATTTTTTCATTTATTGTTCATATAGATTTCCCTTGCATTTACTTGATTTTAATAGTGTTTAATCTAGGTTCTTTATACACTTTTTCAGTATATATAATCGTTGGTAGTAGATATGTACACAATAGATATCAGTCTATGATTGATTTCTCTCCCCCAACTGTTATTACATGTATCTAGTTCTGTTTACATGTTTTTAATTCATTCATGTATTTGTGTCTTTGGCGCTGAGTGTTCACCCGATGCGGGATCTCACCGCGCATGTGTGTAGAGTGTCAGGGTCTCCTAGACCTCCTGCCTAGCCATAGTTCTTCTTTGTCCACTGGGTGTGCTGCTGTCTTCTGTTTCCTCTGGGCTCCTCTGTCTGTCTGTCTTCTTGTTGCTCCTGTCTCTGTCCTTTATAGCTTCTGCTTCCTGGTTGGTTCAATTGCCTTTGCTTGAAGTCAGACTCCTATTGCACATGCCTCTGATCCTGATCTGTTTTCTGTACCTGTACCTGTATTATAGAAGTCTGTTCACAGTAAAAGCCCTTGCTGATAATCTGGCTTGTCCCTGTTTGTTCCCATTCTCAGTCCATGCTCCCCTGTCCTGTTCCAGTCTCCTCGTTGCCGACCTCTGCTTGTTACCTGACTTCGCTACCTGCCGCCTGCCTCGGACCTCTGCTTGTTACCTGACTTCGCTACCTGCCACCTGCATTGGACCCCTGCTTGTTACCTTACTTCGCTATCTGCCGCCTGCCTCTGATCTCTGCTTGTGACCCCTACTACGCTCGTGCTGTTCCGGCCACCGAGATCCTACCCGCCACAGGTGTCTCTCGTGACATAGAGTTAGAGACCCGATTCCTGGCGTGCATCACCTCATGACTATGCGAACAGCCCCTATCCCTTTTGAGAGGGTTGTACTCTACGGAGATGGATGTGATGTCACTTCCGGTTTCGGGTCTCTACTTAAGGTATTTGTTTGTAAGTGTTACCACTCTTTGACAAAGCCCTATTCAGGGTGAAACGCGTTAGAGCGCACAGGGGATCCTCTCCCCTCTTTTTATCCTATATTTTTTGCTCATGGATTAAATAAAAGCATTATTGTTTAGCACAGTCCATCCTTCATTTTTTGCCTGCAGTGCCCGCTGATCCTCTTTCCTATAGAGAGGCTTTCTTGTTCTTGGCTGTGTAACCTGCCCCTCTCAAGTAGGTAGAGGCACTCCCAAATTTGGGGCGGCCCCGCCCTTAAGTACAGCCAGGAGGAGGGCACCAGGTCTGGCTCATGATTGGTCATGCCCAGGTCTGATGTCACCGCCTCCCGCTGTCACTCAAGTGCAGTACCTCAGAGGGTGGAAACCCCATATTAACTACTGGCAACCTGATTGTACCAGGGCTTACTGCCAGTACAAGGGCAGAATAGTAGCCATCAGGTGACCTGGCTACATGTCTATAGAAACTTCATAACATTATATAAAGAATTAAACATTTTCTGTGCAACTATTATGATATTGTTATTTTATCAACTTTGCATTGTTACTATTATGATTATCATAACTTCTTGCAGAATAGCTTTCTTTCAGTAGAAAGGCAGTTGGAGGCATGTTATTTGTTTAGTGAATGTATTATATGAGTCCTATTGGGTGATACTATAAACTTTTTGTAATTTGGAGTGTATCGCCTTGTTCATGGATTCTCCCATTGAATTGTTTAGATATGATTGTGTTTAGAATTAAGTAATGTTCATTGCAATTTATACAGTATGTATCCTATTTTCCCTCAGGGCTTCTCTGTTTGGGATTATATCACATATGGAATATTTAGAAGGTGTTGAAGGACATATTTAGATATGGTCTAATAGAGACGTTTACAATAAATATTCACCCAGTGGGACTCATATGTACTTATATGTATATTTTTATATATGTATTTTTATATGTAATCTCCTCGGGATTCATTATCGTATCACTGGTTTCATATGATATATACTCTTGTATTTACTTATTGCATATACAGTATGTCCATCTTCATGGATGTGATTTATTCCTTGTTGTTCTTGTTTTAGTCCATTCTGGTTATTTCCCTTAATGAAATAATTTAAGCATAATTTAATAAAAGGAAGAGGAGCTCTTGTCCTACTTATTTAGATAATATAATCTGTTATAAATTCCCTTAGACATAAAGAAGCCCGCGTGTTAGATCTGTTAGTCACTAATATTTAAATGAGACTATTTATTAATATATTCTCTTGACATAATTATGCCAGTTTACATTCATATATGCAGAGTGATTTTTTAAATATTGTTATTGAAGTGTTGCAACATTGTGTCTTTCTATATTCTTTATTTGTTCTTGCCAGTGTTTGTTATGATTTTATAAAGTTATGTTCGTTCGTTGAGCAACGTGCCATGCGCGATGACGGTTTTCGTCACGTGGGGTGCTACCGCGCATGGCGAGAGTCCCGGATACTTACTCCAGATATGCTCTGATTTTTGGCTTAAAACTACACCTTGTAAAGCACTTTAGCGCGAAACGTGTTGGTGGTTCTTTTTTTTACCTCTCATGTTTGTACATGACCAAATAATATATATTTTTATTGGAAGTTTCCCCATATGCTTTTAATTATTGGTAGTCCACCGCATCTCTCCATTTTTTCTTCACAGACTTTGATTAATAAGGAAAATGAGAGTAGTAGAATGTAAGGTATTACACTATTTTATGTTTTTATCTCTTCTTCTTTTTAGTCTGGCACTGCGCTCCCCTACATTGAAGGGTTTGAGCAGCAGTATCGGTGTATTATATTTCACACACATTTACATTTGTATTGATTTTATTTATTTTTAAATCATATTTTTTTTTATCACAAATTGTATAAACTATTATTATTATTTTTCCACTAATTCAAATATCAGTAAAATCAGTATATTTTCTGACTTAATTAGTCATGGACACTTATTTTATATTGGGAGGAGTGTTGACTTATAAATTGTGGTTGTTTTAAGCCTTGTATCAATACAGTCTGACTATATTACATGTATAGTATAGTCAGGTTATAACACCAGGTGGCGCTATACACTGACTGAGTATAGCCTGACACAAAGTACAAGTGGGAGGGGGCAACACGGGGGAGGGGAGGGAGTGACAAAGGGAGGGGGGTGAAATAGGGAAGGGGGGATGATGTCACAGGGGAGGGTGAGCATGGGGGTGATATTTGGGAGGGGTAGGGGGAGCATGAGGGTGACAGGGTTGATGGCAGGGGGAGCATGGGGGAGACAGGATGGAAGGGAGGGTGAGCGGTGGGGGGAAGGGTGGAAGGGAGGGGGAGTGTGGGGGTGACAGAGTGGATGGGAGGGGGAGTGAGGGACAGGATTTTCTAGTCAGGTCTAATATGCATTCCAGTATGGGGACTGGTAAAACCTTGCTGATTTGACAGTGGAAAGGATACAGCTTAATAAAGTTTCCACTTTTAGTAAATCCAGTAGCTCATCACCTTGGGGCTCGAGATTAGAGAGTTGCCATACATTTTTGTATAAATTAAAGCTTGCCAGGTCTTGGATCAGGTTGAAGACTCCTTGTGTGATGTCAATCTCAATTTGTCAGTGGCTTTTAAGCTGTAGTTCAAGCTGTCATTTAAAAAAAATGCCATTCAATATGTATCAATACAATCTGCACACTGACAAGTAATTAGCTAAGTGCCGATCGATCCGTTCTCCTGTAATCAATCGCTGAAGATTCTGCTCGGGGGTTCTTTAGGTATCACTGTTAGGGCTGCAGAAGATTACCCAAGATGAAAAGTTCCGTGTGGAAGATCATGTGACCAGGCAGGCACTAGATACAATTGGTTCACTGCTAGGGAGAATGCAAACGGGGTGTACCAAAGCCTGTCTCATAAGAGGAAGGGGATGTGACTTTGTAAATGGTTGCTATAGAAACAAAAATGCTTGTTACATTAGAATACATTAAATATGTCTTTAAAAAAGTATTTTCTCATAGTACAGAACTGATTTATTAAAATAAACACATGTACAGTAGGACATTGGTTGAATTGCAGCTTTAAGCTATTCACCTCTCTGGGGTAAGCATGACATACAGTATAGTACTACTTTTCACTGGAAGTAGTAGTACAGGAGGTCAAGCAATTTAAAGTCCTTGCTTTCCAATGGGATTTGTAGAATCGCACACACAGATTTAGGAACATTTAGAAGTCAGAAGCTACAGATGCAACTGCCGGATTTAGACTGCTTGCCAAGGAAAATCTGTGACCATCTCGCAGTAACTCGTGAGATGGTCCACAGCAAGCTGTATTGGCCCATCGGATTAACACAGCGGGGTCCCTGCGTTTGAATGGGACTCGCAGACCAGTATGATTAACACAGTGTGAGTCCCATTGGAATGTAGGGACCTCACTGTGTTAATCCGATGGGCCATTATTCTGGCTGCAGGAATCTCGCAGCGTGGGCTGGGTTTAAGTGCAGAATTCTCAAGGCAAGCAGTCTACAACCGGCAGTTGCAGCTGTATTTCTGTGCAAGCGATTGCCAGCCTCTTCCTGGATGATATTATTGGTTTCAGCAGTTTTACCTGTATTTCCGTTTCAGTGGCAATTTGGAATGTTGTGACTTCATCCATCTTTGTATCTAGGGAGCATGTTCTCTCAAAAAATGGATGAATGTTCCTCTTTAAGATAATTAGAGCTGTATGCAGTACAATATGGAATTTTAGTTTAATTGATTTAAAAAAAATATTCCATGCCTTCTTTTGTAGATGGTTGAAGTTCAGCATCTGACTCATCTACTTAGACACGTGGGCCGTATGGTGAACTCCCTGTGACAGACTGCAAAGGTGATACCTTTGTGCATTGGAAAAATGTGAGACTTTGCTTCTTTGCATTCACCCCCACCCCCCCTTAACATCTGTTAAAATTTATTGTTTCATTATTTTTGCGGGTGAGCGCCTTTGGGATGCACGTTATGGATATCGATATATAAAATGGTGATAAAGTAACTCTAGAAATGTAAGACACTTCTGTGGATCTACCCTTTAAACGTTATCACACTTTTGTGAATAAACCTCATTTAATATCACTTACTGTATGCTGTTAAAGTTATACTGTTTGCTTCTCAATGTTCATTAAGTTCAGTGCAAATTGTATTGCTTTCTCTCCCAAGTTTTCAGTATGGATATGCAGCTCTCAATTCCCCTTTTTAGATAATGTAACATATTCATTTTTATTAGGCAGCAGTGATCCTTTATTAATGTCACAATATAACCATAAAATGTTATAAGCAGTGGAAATCAATTTTACAGACATATAAATGGTTTTCATTGTAGAAACTATATTAAGCTATTATTTGTTCAGCTAGAGAATTAAATAATGTCTCCAAATCCTAGCTCTATTGACTTTACATAAAATCATCCCATGCCTCCCTCCCAAATGGAAAGATGTATTTTATTTTTAATTACATTTTTGTACAGTATACAGTACAGTATAAACCATACATAGTTGGTGGGTCTTTGTCAACTACTTATTGCTATACATACATTTATTATTTTAATTATTACAAAAGAAAACAAGGTAACAAAAACAATGTAGCGTTACACAAAGGAATAAAAAAGGCCTGTACTGTAATATTGATCCAACGGACAACCAATGACTACAGGCATACCCCGCTTTAAGGACACTCACTTTAAGTACACTCGCGAGTAAGTACATTTCGCTCAATAGGCAAACGGCAGCTCACGCATGCGCCTGTCAGTACGTCCTGAACAGCAATACCAGCTCCCTACATGTACCAAAGCTGTGCGCAAGCGGGGAGACTATAGAGCCTGTTACAAATGCGTTATTCACATCAGTTATGCACGTATATGACAATTGCAGTACAGTACATGCATCAAAAGTGGGAAAAAGGGAGTGCTTCACTTTAAGTACATTTTCACTTTACATACATGCTCCGGTCCCATTGCGTAAGTTAATGCGGGGTATGCCTGTATAGCATAATGAATGTAAGAGTTTAATACTTTTGTTAATTTCTATAGAACATTTTGGTCATGAATAACTGATATATTTACAACTTGCACTCTTTTATCAATTAGTAATACACCCTTTACTAAACGGCACCCTTACCAATCCGTTCTGTTCTTTCTATGCTTTTCCTTCTTGATTCTGGGAATATACTATATCTCTCAATCCTGGATCCTGTCTAATTTCTACCTACTGTGTGAAACCCAGTGATTCAGTGTGGCGCTAAAACACAGTGATAGTGATATTTAAATAATATTAAATGATATATTGTGTAACTGAAAGAAACTCTCAACCTTCCAGGGAATATACACTGATTCCCTCACAAAACGTATGAATCCAGGACAGGAATGGAGCAGGATCATCAGGAACACCCAGAAAAAAACATACAATAACAAATCATAGTGTAGTACTTATGGACAATTATGGGTCAGAATTCAAGAATAAACTTGGCTCTTACGGATCGCCTACTTACAAGAAGCGGGATAAAAAACAGCGTTTTTTGTATGTAAAGTTGAATAATATATTCCTCCGCCTAAGATAGCAGCATACAGCAGTCACTGATGATTGTAAGCTGGATGGTGTGATCGCCGGGGCTTTCGCTCTCACAAACCAGCAACCGCTGGTTTTCACACTGTTTCTCTGCACTTGATTTGGGGGCTGCTGTACAGTATATATTCTAGATATTTGTATTTTATTTATAAGCACTTTTGTATTAGCATTTTTTGCCACTATTAGACACTATGGAAGTTGTTTCACCAAATATCTTTGCAAAAAGACAAAATAGACATTTATTATTTAAAGACACTAATATAACACACACACCGGTGAAAGATGATTTTTTAGATGAGGAATTCATTAAATTAGAAAGACTACTAATTAAAGATACCAGAAGATGGCTAGACCTTAAATTTTTAAAAAGATATATGGATTGTAAGCGTATCCCAAGAGGCCTAAGATTCACAAAGAACCCATCATCAAATTTGGATGATGAGGAGTTTGTGAAGAAATGGCATGAAACAATTGACAATTGCTCCTTTAATCTTATGACATCCTTGATAAACCAACATAAAAAGCATATCAAGAAAATTGATGAAGAGGTTGTCATAATAGAGGAGAAATTGGCACATATGGAAGATACTATTGAATTTAAAATTAAAGATCGTGAACTAAAAAAGAAAATTGATAAATTAGAACAAGAACTTTTTACTAGCAAAACAAATAAATTTCAGAGAGATGAGGAAGATTACCTCAGAGGGGAACAAAGAGATTGGAAGAAAAAGAAAAGTTTTAAACCACAAAGTAGATTTGAGGAAAAAATGGTTAAAGATCCCCTAAATATACCAGGGAAATATGGAAGCAAACCATATCTTGAGAATGATAAACATCATTTTATACCTAGATTGCCATGGAGAGATAATTATGATCCTAAATTGTCACATGGCTCTAGGAAAGATTTTACACCTAAAAAACATTTTAATCAAGAAAGAGAATTAAGGGAGAGAGATCTATATAGAGAAAGAGAATTCTTTAATGAGAGAATACCACTAAGAGAAAGAGAACAAGCATTAGAAAGGGAAAGACGTAGAGAGAGAGAGATGATTAGGGAAAGAGAACAGAGAAGAGAAAGAGAATTTAAGGAAAGAGAAGCACAAAGAGAAAAAGAGAAGGAACAAAGAAGGGAGAGAGAACATAAGGAAAGAGAGTTAAATAGAGAAAAAGAATTACAGAGAGAAAAAGATACCATTAAGGAGAGAGAACACAAAAGATATAAGGAACAGAAAGAGAAGGATAAAGAGAGAGATAGGAAAGAGCGAGAATATCAAAAGGAGAAAGAACTAAGAAGAGAAAGAGATCTAAGAAAGGATAGAGAAGATAGAAAAAGAGAAAGAGAGAGATATGATTCTGCTAAATATGCAAAAGCGAGTAGATCTCGCTCTCCGATTGGAACAATAGGGACAAATGACCTTTTAGACATAAGTATTTGGGAAACAAAAAACCCATTTACTCCCCTCTTAGAAAAAGAAGAGGGGAGCCATTACCTCAAAGGCGAAAGAGACAGAGAGGCAAGCGGGGGGGAAGAAAGAAAATAGTACAAAAGTCCCTCCCAATTTACACCAAAAATATCTTCAATCTGAGTAATGTAGAATTAACATCATCCCAATTAAGTGTCATTTCTAAGGGTTTGTCTTTTGCCCCTACTTGTGGCCCCAACAACTTTGAGCTCTTTGTGGACGCAAATAAATATATACGTAAATTAACGGTAAAAAGATTTTTTCTTAGCAAAAATGTTGAATCAAGGATGACTAATCCAAAACAAATTGTCGAAATAGAAAATGATAAATTTAAGCATACCACTCTTAAAAATAAATCGACCTTAAATCCTACTTACTGTAAAGGCAATCATATTGAGGTTTTTTATAATCTAATTGTCAAAGATTTTGAAGAGCTCTCAAAGAAAAACAACAAATCACAAATGAGAAATAATTTGAATAAGGAAGAGAGGGATGCCCTAGAAGAAATAACAAATAATACCAACATAGTTATTAAACAGGCTGATAAAGGAGGAGGGATAGTCATCCAAAATAGAGATGACTATCTAAAAGAGGCCCACCGTCTTCTAGGAGACAAAAAGACTTATGAAATTCTAAAATATAATCCTACTGCTACCTTTACCAATGATTTAAAAATACTTTTGGATCGAGGTAAGGAATTGGGTATATTAAATGAAGGCGAATATAATTTCTTGTTTAAAGAACACCCCCAATTGCCAATATTATATACACTGCCTAAGGTCCACAAGAGTTTGACGCAACCCCCCGGGAGACCGATAATCTCCGGGATTAACTCTCTGACATCAAATTTGTCAGTTTATATTGATACTTTCCTCCAAGATCATGTGAAGACACTCAAATCGCACCTGAAGGACACTGCAGACGTATTGCATTTATTAGAGAGCGTAACATGGAAGAATGAGTTCATCATGGCCACTATAGATGTTGCGTCTCTCTATACACTGGCGACACACTTTATTCGAGCTCGGCTAGTCCCACGAATTCGGGTATACCCGGGTGTATTGAGGTTTGTGACTGTTTTCTGCCCGAGTGCATTGAGGTATTTTCCAGGCAGGGATTGAAGCATTTTATTCCCGCTGGCTGCAATACTGCACAGTATATATATATATACTGCATTACAATTCATTAATTTATGCCATCTGGTAGACACGCGAAGCATTGCAGCCTATTAAATCCTAATCATTATCATTTAACAGATCAGCCGCCCGTCAGCCAGGCATGAACCCAGGCTGGGAAGGCAAACGCAACGGGGCTTGTCAGAGGTGAGGAGTGGCGCATTCCAGGTATCTGCCAGGTACATACTGGGTATTTGCTCGAATAAAGTGTGTCGGTGCAGTACGTCTATAGAGAAAAATTTGGGCTGTGAAGCAGTGAGCTTCTTTCTTAAACAAGATCCAGATATGAATGAACAGCAAATACAATTCATTCTTGATAGCATTTGTTTTATACTTGACAAAAATTATTTTTGGTTTGATAACAACTTTTACATTCAGAGATGTGGTACCGCCATGGGTACGAGGTTTGCTCCCAGTTACGCCAATCTCTTTATGGGACTCTGGGAGGAACAGCATATATGGCCCGGTGGCGTACTGGGGGCGGACCTTGTCCTTTGGCGGCGCTACATCGATGATGTGATTTTGATTTGGCAAGGCAGTCAGGAAAGTTTGGACGCCTTTTTGTCAGGTATAAATACAAATAATTATAACCTACAATTTACCTCTGCTACTAGTACAAGCTCCCTTAATTTCTTAGATCTCAATATTTATATAGAGAATGGCATTCTAAAAACTAGGTCCTATTTTAAGGAAGTGGACAGCAATAACTACATCTTACGTACAAGCTGCCACCAGAATTTATGGATGGACAATGTCCCTTATAATCAGTTCAGGAGGATGCGCCGTAATTGCACTGATACATTGGTATTTAATGATCAGTGCAATATACTAAAAGAACGCTTTGTTGAAAAACAGTACAATCCAGGACTCCTGGACGTTGCATTTGAAAAGGCTAATTGTCTAGATAGAAAGGATCTAATAATACCAAATAAAAAAGAGAAAGTTTTAAACACAAATTTTGACACAGCATTCTTAACTTCTTTTAATAAAGAATCATACAATATCTAGAAAATAGTCAACAAACATTGGCATGTTTTATTAAATGATCCAATTCTGAAGGATAACATGCCACAACACCCCAAGGTGATCTTTAAAAAAGCTAGAAACCTGAAGGGAATGATAGCACCAAGTGCAATCAAAATGGTTGAATCAAATAAAAATAAAAATGGATGGCTTCAAAAACTAGAAGGATTCTATGGGTGTAGTTCATGCACCGCCTGTAGACATAAAAACCAAGAAAAAAAGAAATTTAAGAGTAACAACAGAAATGAGGAATATAAAATAAAACAATACATGAATTGTAATTCAAACCACATCATTTACCTTCTTGAATGCCCATGTGGGCTACAATATGTGGGTAAAACAACACGAGCAATTAAGACACGTATCATAGAGCATTTGAGTAATATTAGACGAAGTGTTCAGACCCATAATGTATCTAAACATTTTTCCATATTCCACAACTCCAATGGAGCAGGATTAAAATTTACTGCTATAGAACATGTGGCACAACATTGGAGCGGTAGAGACAGAAATTTAGACCTAAGTAAAAGGGAAATGTACTGGGTACATAAACTCAACACTTTGACGCCAAATGGTCTTAATGTGGATTTTGAGATTGCACCTTTCCTCTAATTATTGCACTTTATCTATTGCACTATGCACTTTGGCTATTCTGATATAATTCACATATTTAATCTGTATTTTTTATTCTTTTATATTAAATTATGCTGGTCTATTTTATATCTATGTCCCTTTAACTAATCAATGCCCTTTCTCTCTTTTTTCCCCCTGTGTATGCATATTGATCCTCTCCATTTAATTACTATCAACTTGAGTTTTATTATGATCTTAGTTTTTTAATCATAGTTTTTAATTATGTTTTTATCTCTAGTACCTCTTAATATAGAGTGATTAAAATTAAATTTATTATATGTATTTTATGCGTCGATATTTTTGGCCACAGAATTGTGTACCCTTGTGGGAGAATCTGTGTGTAAATTAATTAAATGTGTTTTCAATTAGTATCTCAATTGATGATGCTACTTAAGTAACACCCATTAGGGGACATGATTATTGCTCCTGAGGAAGCTGCGGATGCAGTGAAACGCGTTGAGCCAAGCTAAGGAAGGAGACAGAGTACAGCTGCATCATAACCTGATGGTCTGATAGCCTGCTCCAACCCCAGAGGCACTGCTGCTGCGGCTCGGCGAGTCTTCCATACCCCCTGATCTTCCCGTCCTTACCGGAAAAGGCGTCACTCCGAGGCCAGGAAGTGACGTCAGACGCCATCTATCCGGACGAGGGGACACCCTCGAGGAGGGGATTTCTGAGTGGAGCGGAGGACATTTCCAACTGCTAAGCCGTGTATGTAGCTGCCTGATATCCAAGAAACCTTTATGTGAATGTGCTCACACGTTGCATTGTGAGTACACATTTCTATGCTTCTTCTATAAATTTTTAGTGTTACCTGGTACACACTATGTTTCCCTCTTCTCTCTGTATGAATGCGGTTGCTGGTTTGTGAGAGCGAAAGCCCCGGCGATCACACCATCCAGCTTACAATCATCAGTGACTGCTGTATGCTGCTATCTTAGGCGGAGGAATATATTATTCAACTTTACATACAAAAAACGCTGTTTTTTATCCCGCTTCTTGTAAGTAGGCGATCCGTAAGAGCCAAGTTTATTCTTGAATTCTGACCCATAATTGTCCATAAGTACTACACTATGATTTGTTATTGTATGTTTTTTTCTGGGTGTTCCTGATGATCCTGCTCCCTTCCTGTCCTGGATTCATAATTTCTACCTACTGCCACCGTCGCCTCCCACTTTCTACTCACCCGCCACATGGTGCCCCTCTATTCTCATACCAATCAATTACCTACAGATGTAGCAATACTTACTGTCTTTGTGGCTGTGGAAAAAAATGTGAAAAACCAGGACCCAATTGAGACCCCTCCATGGCCACAAGGACGGCAAGTTTTGCGGCCAGGAATGATTAACGCTGTGGGGGTCTATGCTTTTGAATGGGACGATGCAGCATTAACCCTTCACTTGAATGGGCCATCTGCAGGGAGAAAATACAGATACTCACCTTTTAGGTGAGTAGCACAGCCGAATCTTCACATCTCTACCTGGATCCATGTCTCAGCAGCGCTGAAGGTAAGCGATTGAGGGCTGTGTTATTCCTTACCCCTGCATGATGTAGATGCCCTTATCTGGATCTCTATTTCTTGAGGGGGGGGGGGAAGCAGGGCTATATTGCCGAACAGTATTTTTACTTTGTCACTTAACTGTTAATACCCATGCTCTCATTTTGTCCCATCTCAGTAATGGTAACCTTTTACTGTCTAGCCTTCCTGCCTATCACCTTTCCCCCCTACAATCTATGTGGAACACTGCTGATAGAAACAGTTCAGTCTGATACACTCCTCTGCCTCTCTTTATATCACAGTCCTAACGTCTCACTATATCCTTGCTTGATTCTTGCATTCTGCTCAAGGATGTCTTCTTCTGTCTAATCCTTTTTGTATCTAAAGCCCTCTCTCTCCTAAAACATTTCTCACTTACTGCTCCTCACCTCTGGAATGGCCTTCCTCTCAATATCGGCCAAGCACCTTCCCTCTCCTCCGTCAAGGTTAATTTACTTCCTTAACCAGGTTCATCAAACTCAGAGTATAGTTGTAACAGAGAAGCAGTGCACTGCCAAAAGGGGAGTCAGACATACTGAAGGAGGTAACAACTCTCCTACGCATTCCGTACACCTGGTACTTTATCAAGCTGTAAATTAAGTACCAGGTGTAGGAAACGCGTAAGAGGGTTGTTACCTCCTTCAGTATGTCTTCTCAATAAATGATTTTTTTATCAATCTGGACCCTGACTCCCCTTTTGGCTGTACACTGCTTCTCTGTTACATCTGTAACACCTTTACCCCCACCCAAATGTGATCTGGACTGCTACTAGTGTTTTTCATGCGATGCTGTGCATACCTGTGAGGTAACAGGAGGGCTGAGTGCTCCACGGTGATGTGGGGAAAGTCAGGACAAGTTTACAGGGTACCTTATTCGTTGACAGCGCCTCCAGTCAGCGAGGATCTTCTGGTAGTAGGATGGTCCACGCTGACACCTCTCCATATCCCAAGACAGTTAATCACACTTGCATATGGTTCCATGGTATTTATTGCATTGGTTAGTTGTTACAGCAGTGCATTCCTTTTTTGCTTCCCCTGGAAGGTTACTTTAAGGCTTGAGGCCCATCTAATTCCCTTCTGGTGCTCCTCCTATATCCACTTATGGAACACAGGGTAGCTGTTGCTCACTCCACAGGGGGAGGAAAGAGACACACCCACTTTTAGGAGAGAGCCAGGTTATATACCCTGGGGTTGGGCTTGTAACCCTGCCCCATAACAGGGCAGGTCTGATACTGACAGGTGTCACATCTGAACATGTGACCCAGCCAGTACCTCCCCCAGGCTGACACTCTCTGGTTGTTGCTAGGCCTGTCCTTGGATACACTTACTGCATCCAAGACTGCAATAGCACACTAGGCCTACAGATGGAATTAACCCTTCCAGTGCCTGACCCTAGCAGGACTTATACTGTTAGGGCCCAAGGAAAGAGGTAGCGGCCGGAGCCTAGGCTACACAACTATACTTGGATATTACTACCAACAGGTGTCACGCCTCCATACATTTTCAGAAAGTGGATGATTGACAAGGAATTTAGAGGAAGAGACTGTGAGTACTATTTTTCATCTTATTGAAGATTCAAAAGACACTCCCAATGAGGATTGGGGTGGTGTGAAGCATTTTCGCCCACCTTTGCTTTCAGGGAATACCTGTCCAACTACTTTTAATTCTTAAGATTACTCACTTGTAAATTTGACTCACTCATTATGGTCAGATGACCTAATCACCCACTTTCCTTTGAATACTGTGTATATTGATTCATATTTTTATATATACTGGTCTGGTACTTGAGCACCCTTAGCCACCCTGCACCCAACTATCATCAAACTCAGAATTAGTTTGGGGGCCGATTCTTAAATCCAACTGCCAGACTCGTGCCACATTAGAGGGGAAGGAAAAAAATAAATGTAACCTACATCCTAACAGACTCGCACAGTAACTAGAATGTATACGTATACTTAAAAATATATAAAACATCACTGGTATCTCTCTCTCCTCCAATCCTCTCTCTCGGCCCCATATCCTTTTCTCTCTTCCCCATTCCCCCCTCTTTTTCTCCATTCCCCTCTATCTCTTACCCAACCCCCTCTCTTTCTCCATTCCCCTCACTCTTTTCCTATTCTGTCTCCTCTCTACCGCCATCCCCCCTTATCCCTTCCCAATCCCTCTCTCTTTCCCACCCTGCCTCCTGTCTTTTTTCACCCCCCTCCTTTCTCTTCCCTCATTCCTCCTCCACTCTTCCTCCATCCCCTCTCTCTCTCTCTCTCTCTCTCTCTCTCTCTCTCTCTCTCGCCCTCCATACCCTCTCTCTTATTTCATCCCTCATCTCCCTCTGTTCCTCTACATCTCCTCTCTCTTCCACCACACTCTCTCTCCCAATTCCCTCTCTCTATCTCCTCTTTCCCTATCCCCTCCATTCCTATCCCTCTTTCCCACATCCACTCTCTCCCCATCCCCCCTCTCTCTCCACCATCCCCTCCCTCTTTCCACATCCCCTCTCTCTCCCCCAAGCCTCTTTCCCCATCCTCTATATCCCCATTTACTCTCCTTATCCTCTCCCTCCCCCCATACCCTGTCTCTCCCCCATCCCCTCTCTCTCCCCATCTCATTTGTCTACACACCTTCTCTCTCCCCCATCCTCTAACTTTCCTTCATCCCCTCTCTCCCCTATCCCCCATCCTCTCTATCTAACTCCTACCCCTTTCGCTCTAGCCCAAGTTTCCCTCTCTCTCTCTTGTCCCACCCTCTCTCTCTCCCCATTACCCCATTCTCTCTTCCCCATCCCCTCCCACCCATCCCCTCCCTCGCTCTCTATCTATCTTCCCATCCCCTCTTTCCCCCCATTCTCTCTCTCTCTTCCCAATCCTCTACCCATCCCCTTTTTCAATCTCTGTTTTCTCCATCCACTCTCTTTCCCCCATACCCTTGCTCTCTTCTCCCATACCTTATCTCTCTATCTTCCCCATACCCTCTTTCCCCCCATTCTCTCTTCCCAATCCCCTCCCTCTCCCCATCCCCTTTTTCAATCTCTGTCTTCCCCATCCCCTCTCTCTCCCCCCATACCCTTGCTCTCTTCTCCCATCCCCTCTCTCATCAATCTCCTCTCTCCCTCTCTTCACCCATTCTTCACCCATTCCCCCCCTCTCTCTCTCTATTCTTCCATCATCTTCCCATCCAAACAACCTCCCTCCTGTCCAAACAACCTCCCTCCTGGTCAGACAATCTCCTTTCGGGCCAAACAACCTCCCTCCTAACCAAAAAAACTCCTGGCCTGTTTGACAGGCCTGGTCCTGACTATTGTAACCTTCTGCCATCTGGCTTTCTTGCCTCTCCCCTTCCTCTCCTATGATCTATCCTAAACAGTTCTACTAGAATCAGTTAATTCTCTCCTAAATCTGTCTCTGCTTTTCTCATTCTGAAATCCCTCTTTTTTTCCTTCCCATTAATTCATATACAGTATATGTTTTCAGTTTATATTCACAACATATACATTTTTGAAGATGTCACTTTGTAGGAAACATTCTGATGGGTTTTTCACTTGAAATATCTCACTGATTCCGTAACTGTTTAAAACGATTGAAGTCGGTAACATATTATACTGTTTATTTTCTTGTATTCTTGAGTTGGAGAAGATTGTACGTTAAAAGCTTTAAGAATAGTAGTTACTTCTTATTTCAAACACTTTACATTGAATTGGTGTATTCACTGCAATCTATAAAGGAGTCTAAACAAATTGCAGTGCCATATAATCTTGTTGAAATTTGTCACCTTAAATATTTTAAGCTAATATTTATAAGAAAAATACTCATTTGTATTCAGGTACGAAAGTAGTGATGGCTCACAAGTTATAAAAAAAAGTTGCAAATGCTTCTGCTCTTGGCAGGTGTTGACAGCAACTTTGCATTTTGTAATATCTATCGGGTAAACAAGACTTTGTTAACTAAAAGAATGCAATAAGTTTGAACTTCACTCCTGATGCAGCACATAAAAATATAATCTTTCAAAAGATGGGGGCGGCTGTTATGAAAGAGATGTCATTGTGAAATCAAAAAGGAGATTTCTTGGTACGACATCCAATTTAATTTAATACAGTTTATTTTCCCGTTATTTGTTTAATCATGCCTTGCTGCCAACCATGCAATGTTCAGAAAAATCTCTGCTTTTATCTAATTCAAATAGGGTCTCATTCACTGGAATACAGTAGTTTACATTTAAACTATTATTAATTTTTTCCTGATTGTATACTGCATGATGCGTTAACGTTGCCAAAGTACTGTATGGTACGCACAAAACTTCCTCAAATGTACAGTATATAATGTTATTTGAGACAATATTACACCAAAATATGATTACTTTGCCTTTTTTTTTTTTTAGATGTTTTGCTGTTAATGATGTTTTTTTACAGCTTTATTTGTTAATGTAATATAACAAGACTCACATATAGATGTACAGCACCATTGTTAATAGTTGCGTCTTCCCTTGAACATGCTGTAACTACAGATGTAGCGAGGCTCAAGACCAGCGCCACGGTCAAAGAAGCAAAAGTCGTCAGTGCCGGAGACAGTGTCTGCTGCGATCACGCTGTGACGAGTCCGTGCTTCTGAATATGACCCCCCCGCAGCGTTAATCCTCCGGTGTCGCGATCACCATGATCAAGTGACTGCTGGTGGCAGTGGCACCAAGGACATTTTCCAAAATACGGACTAAATAATACTTTACTGTTAAATATTTGCAAGAAATGCAGAAAAACTACAGCTTCAATACAGTACAGTGTAAGCAGATTTCCATTCCCATTAAAACAGCAGTGTAAAAAGCTTGTCCAGATGTATATCTGTGTTCTATAGTTTCTTTTGTGGTAGCTATTGATGTAAATTTACTTTTTGTACAGCAGCTAATGAACATATTTTTCTTAATGTGAATACATGTACTGTACCAATCATGATATCAATCTCACAATCGGCGTGCATATATATTAAGGGAACATACTGTAGGAAAGTGAAAGGAGAAAAGAACCAATAGTCTGCTTCTCATAGCCCTTCACCCCAGTTTTTGGTGATTCTGGGAATTCCATGGCTCACGATCTATAGTCTACTAATTCACTGGAAGACCAGAGTATTCACCTTTTCCTCAGAGCACTACCAACTCTCCTGGCTACCTAAACTTCCTGCACCAGAGTGCGTGGGAATACATAAGATTTCTTCCTCTCAGGAAAATCTTCTACCTATCCAATACTCGGAGTCCTTGGATGTGTGTGTGAAAAGAAAAATGTATACACGAGAGAGAGAGAGAACCCTATTATGACGCACACTAACTCTACTAATAGAAAAATAAATACATTTTATTGGAACATAAACTAAAACACAGATAAAATTGCGCTTAACCAGCGAACGACTCGACTGTTGTAGTACCTAATAGTATTATATCTTGGCCCTAATTTGTGAATGCTGCATGCAGGTAAGGTACCTTACCTGCATGCAGCATTCACAAATTAGGGCCAAGATATAATACTATTAGGTACTACAACAGTCGAGTCGTTCGCTGGTTAAGCGCAATTTTATCTGTGTTTTAGTTTATGTTCCAATAAAATGTATTTATTTTTCTATTAGTAGAGTTAGTGTGCGTCATAATAGGGTTCTCTCTCGTGTATACATATGTTCATACCCTGACAGCACCACTCTAGACAGTTTTTGGTTCCTTTCAGTAGGCTGAGCGGGCATTTCGTGTTTTCTTGTGTGAAAAGAAAAATGCACATATGCTTCCCCCACATCGTTTTTAAGATTACCCCATTGAACTATGACCAGGTGCTGCCATTCCTTTTGGGAGAACCTATTTCCTCTCAGAACCAGAATTAAAAGGTATTTAATAACTATCTCCAGGAGAATCTTTCTAAGGGGTGTATCTGACCCTCTACTTTCCTGGCAGGTGCAGCTCTCTTCTTCATAGGAAAGAAGGATGGCTCCCTATGCCCTTGCATTGCCTATCGGGAACTGAATAAGATCACGGGGAAGAACAGGTATCTCTTACCTCTTATTCTTAAATTACTGGAAAGAATCCGGTCAGCTAGAATCTTCAAGTTAGATCTCATGGGAACTTACAACTGCATCCAATCAGGTGACGAGTGGAAGATGGCTTTCCGAAGCTTCAATGGACACTAAAAATACATGGTGATGCTTTTCATCACCTTTCAAGGGCAGCAGGATGCCACCGCTACCTTATAGCATCTAATTAATGACGTTCTGCAGGAGTTACTGGATTAATTCGTAGTGGCATACCTGGATGATATCCTAGTCTTTTCTAGTAATATAATGTTATATATCAGCTGCAGCATTTCACAGACTGTACCACGAAGTTTGAAGGTGGCCCTTTCGTTATGCACATAATCAGGATCGTGACAGATTTAAAAAGGAGAACCAAATGATTGCCAATTTAGGTAAGGATGTAGAATTATACATTGTCACATGCTTTACATGGGGGAAAAAAGGGGGGAGGGGTGTAGTATTGCTGCTTTAGGGCTGTTATATAGTGTGTGCGGCCGTGCACGCGTGCCTGTTCGTAGGCGCGTGCACGTGCCACATGCTTTTTGTATGTATGTTGTGAGCTGTGAAGGTACTGTGTGTTTGTGTGTCTATGTGTGTTTGTGTGCGTATGTGTGTGTGTGTGTGTGTGTGTGTGTGTGTGTGTGTGTGTGTGTGTGTGTATATATGTGTGTGTGTGTGTGTGTGTGTGTAATTTATTATTTATTTTAAAAAAAACACATTGGTAAAAATAAAATATTTATAAAATTTGTGCAGACACACAAATACATACACACATACACACATACAGACACACACATATACATACATACACATGTATACATATATACACACACACATATACATACATTCAGCGCTGGCAGCGGCGCGAAAAGATGATTTTCCCCGTCTTCCCCGCTGTCTGTCGGCTCCCCGCTCCCTGCCAAGCGCACCAGCGGCCCTTGTATAGAAGGGCTGACTAACCTCAGCCATCTATAACTGCCGTGCGCGCGCATGCGTAGCTCGTGTCCGCACTATAGAACCAGCCTGAAACAACAAATTGATAGCATTTAAGCATGTTAGTTTATCCAATAATTGGAGTAAATAGGAGACTGCAGCATTTCTTGGACAGGAAAATCCCAGAATTCTGGCTATCATAAGGACCAATAAATCTGCGGTTAATTCTCCTGATCAGATCATAATTTCAGCAAGAGTTCCCTAGGTCAACCATTATGCCAATATGTCGATTTGTTCTGCGACCATTTGTCACCCAAATACCCAGTTTCATTGCAGATACAACAGATGTTCTCAATAAATTATTGAGTTTCACAACTGTTCTTCTTACCAACGGCCTTAGATAAATTCACAAACACACTCCCTTCGCACTTGCACTCGTCCCTTGGAACGCCTATGGAGGAAATCTCACACTCTGATTTTCTGCACTATACAGTACATTTCTTCTCTCCTGTTTTGACTTTTCTCTCTCTTAAGGCCAAACAACACTACTTTTCTTCACTCATCAACACTTACAAATCCAATCCACGCTGTCAATTCTCTGTATATGACTCCCTCCTCCCCCTCCCACTTCCTATCCTTCCTTCACTTCTCCTCAAGCCTTTACTGACCACTTTAATGGCAAGGGGGATGTTATCCACAAGGAAATTCCTTCAGCTTCTTCCCCCTCCTCCCTGCTTCTACCTAAACCTCCTTCTTCCACTCTTGACTCCTTTTCTCTGGTTACAGAGTTGGAATGTTCTAAGCTGGTCTTCTCTTCTCTCTCTTCCACATGCCCTCTGGATCCCATCCCCTCACACCTTATAATATCTCTCACTTCTGTCTTAGGCTGAGTTTATAGTGGAGAGTGGCTGTGATCTCCAGCGCTGATGCTTGCTGATGCTCACCTCTCGCTTTACCAAGCGGCTGCTTTTAATGTTCTTGCCCATCAGACAGAGCGTGTGCTCTGGTAGGCGGGGCTTGTGGGCGGAGGCGGGTCGGGAGGCGGGACAGGGATCTGTGTGATGGATACAGTATGTACAGTATGTATGATATGTATGTATGTGTATATATATATAGGATATATATAGATATATAGATATATCCAAAATATATATCATATATATAAAATATATATATCTCATTTAATATATATCCCCTATATCCATGGATATAATGGATATTTATATATATGGACCCCTAATTAAATAAAATAATAATAATAAAAAAAAAATTGTACACTGCATCCACTGCACACACACAGCACACTCACACACTCACTACACACACTCACAGCACACATAGCACCAACACACAGCACTCTCACAGCACACTGCACACACTCACTGCATACACTGTGCACACTCACTGCATACACTGCACACACTCACTTCATACACTGCACACACACAGCACACTGCACACACACACAGCACACTGAACACACTCACTACATTCATTCACTACACACACTCACAGCACACACAGCACCAGCACACAGCACACTGCACACACTCATTGCATACACTGTGCACACTCACTGCATACACTCACTGCATACAGTGCACACACAGCACACTGCACACACTCACTGCATACACTGCGCACACACACAGCACACTGCACACACACTACACACACTCACTACACACACTCACTGCATACACTGCACACACTGCACCAGCACACAGCACACAGCACACTGCACACACTCACTACACACACAGCACTCTCACAGCACACTGCACACACTCACTGCTTAAACTGCACCAGCACACAGCACACTGCACACACTCACTGCATACACTGCACACACTCACTGCATACACTGCACCAGCACACACACACACACACACACACACACACACACACACACACACACACACACACACACACACACACACACACACACACACACACACACACACACACACACACACACTCTCCCATACACACACTCACACACTCACTCTCTTTCACACACACACAAAGTGGGGGGGGGGGAAGAGAGAAGAGTGGCCGGCTCCTCGCCTCCATCATCCACCCCAGGGGCCGACCGGACATTACCCCGCTCCCACTACTGCTCTGGGACACCCCCCCGGCGGCCGCACAGCCCCCCTCCATCACCCGCCCCAGGCAGGCAGCCATGGGGATCGGGGCTGAAGGACAACGATCACGCTCCCACCACTGCTCTGGGACCCCCCCTTCTGGCGTCCGCAAACCCCCCTCCATCACCCGCCGCGGGCAGGCAGCCACGGGGATCGGGGCTGAAGGGGGACAATGATCACGCTCCCACCACTGCTCCGGGACCCCCCCTGGTGGCCGCAACCCCCCCTCCATCATACGCCCTGGCCAAGCAGCCATGGGGATTGGGGCTGAAGGGGGACAATGAGCCCGCTCTCACCAATGCTCCGGGACCCCCCCCTGGTGGCCGCAACCCCCCCCCCCCGGTGGCTGCAAGCACTCCCCCCCGACGGCCGGAACCCCCTCCCCCCCCGGTGTCCGCAACCTCCATCACCCGCCCAGAGCAGGCAGGCTGCCACGGGAACCGGGGCAGAAGGGGGGCACCTCCCTCCTCCCCCCTCCTCCCGATCGGGTACGCGGCGGCCTTTTTTTGTTTTTTTAAGTTTTTTAATTAGTGCGACGCGGAGGGAACGGGGAGCGGAGGGAACAATGGCCGATCTCTCGCATGTAAGATAATTTCTGTGCTGCGCTCTGATTGGAAGCTGTGCGGTCATGTTACTGCACATCCTCTCCTGCAAGCACAGAAACACAGATTTGCCTGTAGCTGGATGCTGAGTGAGGTTCAGCAAGCGTGAGCAGGCAAGTGGAAGCGTTCACTCAGAATGGCACCATAACATATAATGGGTCTCTGAATATATGCTCAGCGAGCCTCAGCGCGCATCAGCAAGCACTACGTTACTATAAACTCAGTCTAAGTCCCCACTCTCACGACATCTTCAATTCTTCCATGACCTTTGGCACTTTCCCCTCTTCCTTTAAGCATAAGTGATCACAGCTATTCTAAAAAAAAAAAAAAAACCTAGACCCAATGTGCTTTATTAACTACTGCACCACCCTGTATCCCTCCTGCCATTTGCCTCTAAATTGTTAGAAAACCTTGTGTTCTCCCGTATGATCAACTTTCTTAATTCCTATGCCCTCCTGGACCCTTTACAATCTGGCTTTTGAACAGCTCACTCAACAAAGACTGTGCTCACTAAAGTAGCCAATGATCTACATGAAACTAAATCCAAGGTCAGTTTTCCCTACTAATACTACTTGATCTCTTTGCTTCTTTTGATACTGTCATTCTCTTTTCTGCATATTCTAAACTCTCTGGGTATCCACAACATAGCCCTATCCTGGTTCTCATTTTATCTCTCTCATTGCACATTTTCTGTCTCTGTTGCTAGCATGTCTTTGTCTAACGTCAATCTGTCTGTTGGTGTACCTCAAGACTCTGTTCTGGGACCTCTCCATTTCTATTTCTACACACTATCACTTGTTGACCTCATCAACCCTTTCATCTGTCAATCTACTGCTAAAACTTTAATACATGCCCTCGTCCTCTTCCGTCTGGATTACTTTAACATACTGCTAAAAGGTCTCCCTGCCTCACAACTTTCTCACCTCCAATCAATCCAAAATTCGGTTGCTAGAATAATTTCACTTTCTCCCAAAACAATATGTGCTCATCTCCTCTTTAAATCCCTCTCCTTCCCATCACATTTCAATCAACTACAAAGTTATCTTCCTTATCTTCTAGGTGTTACACTGATCTGCTCCTTCCTACATATCTCGCTATGCTCCTGCTCATCTGCTGCACTCTATCCATAACTATCTCCTTTCCACCCCTACAACTTTTTCTTACCATAAACCCTTCACCTCACTGCTCATTAGCTGTGAAACTCCCTCACACTCAATGTACACCAACCACCTTCTCTCCCCACCTTCAAAACAAACCTGAAAACCCACCTCTTAAATGAAGCATCCCAATAGCCTGCCATCTACTGCGCTTACTGTGTCACCTGCTGTCTCTGTAAGTTTTCCAACATACAACTTAGATTGTAAGCTCTTTGGGGCAGGGATTTCCTTTCCTATTGTCTAACTTTGCTGTGCTTATTGTATTATTACAATTCCCTGTACAGCATTGTCTTTGTGAAGTGCTGAGTACACTGTGGGCGCTATATAAATAAAGCTATAGTTTACATGACAATGGTTATTCAGACAGTATCAAACTTTATTTTAGATACGGAGACAACATTTTTCTTTTACGGTGAGGCACCTCCGATCCACTGACTTGTTTTGTTGTTTTGCTCAATCAAATAGTCTGTACCATTAGATTTCATGAACCAACAGCTAAAAATACACTTATTTACTGTAGGCTTTCAGCTTTCATTGAAAGTCATTAAAGAAAGGACTGCCATACTCCCAGATGGTAAGAGTAGTGTGTATTATAAGTGATCATGCAGATGTGCACAATGCTCTAATTGAGACCTGCAAGCACTTCAGACTTAAAGTTACAGTATAATAAAGATGAAGGGACATCTGCAATCAAGATGTTCTATGGCTACAGCATCGGGTTCTGTTAAAAAAATGGTTGAGCTTCACTCGCACTTATACTACGGTGTCCAGATTTATTAAACAGTCTATACTGAGACACTGACATATCTGCAGATCCGGTTCTGGGTAAACAACTGTATGCACCACCTAAATGTTGCTATAAAGCTAAAGCTTGCCGGCGGCGCGTGCAATTCACTGCACCGCGATCTGCGGTCTGCAGTGAATTTTTTCCGGGGCGTGGCCAAAACGGTTGGGGGCGTGACCATGATGTGAGGGGGCGGGACCATCCCACAGCACAGCGCTGCAGCCCATCAGCAGCCCCTCAGCACCACAGTAGCCCCTCAGCTCCACAGCAGCCACTCAGCCCCTGCAATTGACCGCTCCCTGCGGTCTGTAGGGAGAGGGGGTGGGGGGGCGTGGTTTGAGCGGGGGGGGGGCGTGGTTTGAGTGGGGGGGCGTGGTTTGAGTGGAGGGCTCTCGTGCTGTCCTCCCCCAACCTGTCAGTCCCTCTCCCCCCTCTCGGTCCCTCTCCCCCCCTCCTGGAGCCCCCCTCCTCTCCCCCCCTCCCGGAGCCCCCCTCCTCTCCCCCCAACGCGGAGCAGGGGCAGCCTGCGAAACGGGCACCAGAGGAGGGGGGGGGGCGCTATGCACGGCTGCACAGACAGGGTAGCTGCCTCCCTCCCTGTAGCCGCCTCCCTTCCCTCCCCGTAGCCGCCTTCCTTCCCTCCTCATTGGCTGACTGCTACACCACGTGACGCGTCAGCGCTTCTGATCACCAGAAGCTTGCAGCATCGGCCGGCTGACGCGTCACAGCACGTAGTCAGCCACGTCGGAAGGAGCCAGCGGGGACCTCCAGACTGGAGGAAAGGAGCTGGTGGCCCGCGGCCGCACGCACCGCGGGACGCAGCGGGACCAAAGCCTAAGAGATCTTAACAACTTGTTGGTCAAACTGATATGGATTCTCCAAAGCCAATTAACATCCCAAATGTAAACTGTAAATTCATATTGACTGGTTCTTCTTTTCATCACAATCAGTGGCAAAAGGATTAAAACACAGCACCGACCGACTTGAGGAAGAATACACGTGGTTCGTATGATCAAGGGGTGAATGCCAATACAATAAGTGTATTGAAACCTGCTTGGGATGGACATAAGGCTATCCTTATTAAGAAAGAAAGCCAGGAATTAAATAGAGTTTGAGGTTTTACAGCAGATAGAAAAATGGGCAGACTAGGTGGTCCAAATGGATCTTATCTGTTAACAAATTGTATGTTTCTAAGTGTCCTTGAAACCTTTTATACATTGGGAAAAGTAAGAGAATGCTGAAGGAATGCATTTCCCAGCACAGATCAGCTATCAAATAGGCGCTGCTCAGCAACCTCCCACGTAAGGAGCTGAAATACAACCTGTTGGCTGATATTTAGGCAAAGCTAAATAATCAAACCCTGACATTTTAAATGTATGCCTATTGACTTTGTGCCTAAAGAGAGGTTGTTATCGTGACAGATTATTGCTTCAGGGAGAGGCACGCTGGATCTATAAATACAGAAGCACGCACTGTATTATACCTTTATTTCCTGGTCCGACGTGCTATGGGATCAGTGGACTATATCTGATAATAATTCACTTGGAGCCTGCAATGGACTTAATAATATATATATATATATATATATATATATATATATATATATATATATATATATATATATTAACACAAAGAAAGACTAAAAGAAATGCAAGGGAGTTTATGAAGTACACACTGTATAAGGTGTGCTATGATTTGACCACTTAAAGTAGGTATTTTAAGCAATTCAATGCGACAAAAGAAAATAAATGACTAACAGATTTCAAAAACTGATAAAAAATGCACAAAAATAGGCCTAACATGTAAAGGCTTCTAGGTTGTGCTGTCAGAACATAGACGTTGAACCTTTTATCAGAACAGAAAAAAATGCATAGATGTACAGAGGACCAAACTGTTAAATTTAGTTAAAGCAATTATTCTGAAGCCAGGGCACGTTGGTATGAATGGCTCCCGATAGCATTAACACAGTTCCCTTTTAAATCACTCCAAGTCCTGTAATATTTCCTCCACTTTATTGGGAAAAGGTAGCAGGGTACAGATACTTGTGGATGGTGTGTAGTGGTGATTATTAGTTAGAAACCGGTAAAAAGAGATGGCCTCACCAAGGGTTATAAACAGAGAAAGGTTCTTTACTCACTGTCTCCAGGGTTGAAAAGGAAGTGAGGTGCGGTGTGGGCAAAGGAAAAGTCTAGGGGCAGACCATGTCTGAACAAACAGGAGGGGGGGCAGACTAGCCCATTCTGGTGAGGATCTCAGAGACTGCTGTAGCAGCTCACTGATGTCATGCTCGCAGGCAAGGAGTGCAACATTGTTGCAAGCCACGCAGGCACAGTATGTGTCTGCAGACTCCATGCAGCTGGGAATAAAATCTGACAGGCAGAAACTGCAAAGGAGAGAGGGGGGTGAGTCAGAAATGTGGCTCTTGTTCCATAACACTCCCCGTCTGGTATCTGTAGATACCACTATATGGCTAGCTATGTGGAACATATGTGCAATACATACAACATAACAATATACTGCAAAGGTCCATATTTCCATAGCAATGTGATACCGGCTGGTACCACTGGCATCAAAGTCCTTTGGCCAGGCCTTCCAGTAAGGGAAGCCAGGTGGGTGCGCAGCTCTTGGTTAGCTTGACGCACCACAATGTCTCTTAAAAGTCCACGGCACTCTTGGTCGCGCAGGTATCTTTGGATACTATTGTCTCTATTGTCCTTAGTGTTTATTTGTAATTCCTTGCATGCTCCAACGAAATTGGTACCACAATCGGAGCGTATTTGTTTAACTGGTCCTCTGACTGCAAAGAACCTTCTGAGGGCATTTATGAAGCTTGAAGCATCCATAGATTCTATAACCTCGATGTGTATCGCTCGCATACTCATGCAGGTGAAGAGTACCGCCCATCGTTTGCTGTTTGCTAGCCCGCCTCTAGTTCTACGTGAGATGACCATCCAGGGCCCAAATACATCGAGTCCTACATAGGTAAAGGGGGGTTCTGTGTTAAGTCTGTCGACAGGTAGATCCGCCATCCTTTGGTCTTGGCTTTTGCCTCTCAGCATTCGGCACCTAACACATTTGTGGAGATTACTGGCCACGCACCTTTTCATGCCAACGACCCAAATGCCCGCCGCCCTAATGGCGCCTTCGGTGAAGTGTCGTCCCTGATGCATGACTTGTTCGTGCTAGTGGCGCACCAACAAAGTGGCGATGTGATGCCGGCCAGGGATGATAAGAGGGTTGCTTTCCTCCCTGCTCAGTTGGGACTTATTGAGGCGGCCTCCTACTCTCATGAGGCCGTCGTTGTCGATGAAGGGATTCAACTTCCAAAGTGGACTGTTTTTGTTAACACTCTTCTTTCCGCGAATGCAATTGATCTCTTCCGCATATGTTTCCCTTTGAACATGACTGAGAACAGTTTCCTTAGCCTTTGTAATTTCCTCTACGGTGCGCAGCTCTTTGCAGATGTGCCAGCCGTGGCAACCGGTAGTTTTACCGTCTGGTGTCTGGCGGAAGGAGGAGGCTATATGCCCGAGATGGGCTACTGTTCGCAGAAGGGCCGTCCACTTTGAGAAGCGTTGGAATCGATGTGATCCGAATGCGTTTTTGTGCGATACATTGGTGAGTACCACGGATACTTGTGGGGGCCTTATCTCCGTATCCTTTTCGGGATCCACGAGTTCAAAATCGTCAACTGGGGTTGGTAGCGTTTCCGCAGGCTGCGCAAGAAACATTGGTCCTGTGAGCCACGACGTATTCTGCAGTTGAGATGCGGGTACTGATCTGGTGGCGTGATCTGCGGGATTTTGCTCTGTGGGCACGTGGTGCCATTGTTCTGGTTGGGTTGACTTCCTGATTCTTTCTACGCGGTTAGCTACGTATACGTAGAATCTCCTTTTCTTATTGTAGATGTATCCCAGTACCACCTTGCTATCTGTGTAGAGTTTGACGGCATCTGGTTTGCTGTCCATCTCATTCTCGATAAGCTCCGCCAGTTCTACTGCTAGCACTGCACCACACAGCTCGAGTCTGGGTATAGTATGGTCAGGTTGTGGCGCCAGCTTAGCTTTGCCAAGGATGAACCTGATGTGGCAACTTCCATCCACGTCCGTGGTTTTTAGGTAGGCCACCGCTGCTATAGCTTTGGTGGAGGCATCTGAGAACACGCAAAGCTCTTTGCTGTGTGCGGCGGTGAGAGATATAGGTGAATAGGGGCGTGGGATTTGAAGTTGCTCGAGGGCCTTCAGGGAGTGTTTCCACGTTTCCCACTCTTTCCGTTTTTCTGGAGGTAGTGGGGTGTCCCATTCCTGTTTATCGAAGGACATTTCTCTGAGGAGGGACTTCCCTTGTATAGTGACAGGAGCCACGAATCCTAGCGGGTCGTAGAGACTGTTAACGGTGGACAGGACTCCGCGACGTGTGAAGGGTTTTTCTTCGATGGCTACCTGGAACGTGAAGGTGTCTGTTTTAAGATTCCAGCTTATCCCCAGGCTCCGCTGTATGGGAGGCGTGTCGGTCCCCAGATCCAAATTCTTGAGATCTGGTGCTTGATCATCTGCGTGGAACACCTTCATCACTGTGGCACTGTTGGAAGCTATTTTGTGCAACCTTAGGTTGGCCTTCGCTAACATCTTTTGTGTCCTCTTGAGTAGATCTACGGCTTCTTCTTCGGTGGGAACTGATTTTAATCCGTCGTCCACATAGAAGTCTCTTTCGACGAAGCGCCTGGCGTCTTTCCCGAACTCTGCTTCTCCGTCTTGGGCCGTTCTTCTGAGGCCGTAGGCTGCCACTGCAGGTGATGGGCTGTTCCCGAAGACATGTACTTTCATGCGGTACTCCGTGATTTCTTTTTCTATGTCGTCATCTTGGTACCACAGGAATCTTAGGTAGTTACGGTTGTCTTCTCGCACAAGGAAGCAGTGGAACATCTGTTGAATGTCTGCGGTTACAGCGATAGGTTCCTTGCGGAAGCGGATCAGCACTCCCAGAAGACTGTTCGTCAGATCCGGCCCGGTGAGGAGAACATCGTTTAGGGAGACTCCCTGATGCTGAGCGCTGGAGTCGAATACCACTCGGATTTGGCCAGGTTTCTGGGGGTGGTAGACGCCAAATGACGGGAGGTACCAGCATTCTTCGCCTTCTTTCAGTGGGGGCGCCAACTCTGCATGGCCACTGTGGAAGATTTTTTGCATGAAGGCCACAAAGTGTTCCTTGGTCTCCGGTTTCCTTTGTAGGTTGCGGCGGAGCGAAGCGAGCCTAGACATAGCATGGTCTCTGTTGTTTGGGAGGCGTCTTCTTGGCGAACGGAAAGGTAGTGGGGCCACCCAACTGCCCAATTCGTCCTTGAAGAGCTCCTTATCCATTAACCTCAAGAATTCTTTGTCTTCCATTGATGGCGCCTGTTTGTCGTCGTCCTTTGTTGTCTGGAACACTGTACTCCCTAGGTTGTTGGGGTATTTTCTTGCCACAGGCGCGTCTCCATTGTTCCTTTTGGTCTCGAGCTTCTCGTGGACCTGAAAGTGGTTCGGACAAGGTTTGAAGTGGGACATACGACCGTTCTCCAACAAGTTCGTCCGTAAGGCGCCTACGTTGTCGGGTCCTCGTATCCTGTCTATGCATACTTCTCCCACTACCACCCATCCTAGATCGAGCCTTTGAGCGCTTGGGCCGTTGTGGTCCCCATTTCGCTGTTCGCGGATCTTGTGTGCTCTCATGATGTCTCTGCCAAGTAGCAGCAGAATCTGGGCATCTTCGTCTAGTGGTGGGATATGATCGGCAATGGTTTTTAGATGGGGATGGTGTCGCGCCACGTCTGGCGTGGGGATCTCAGTCCTATCTTCTGCCATGTGATTGCACTCGATGAGTGTGGGAAGGGGCATGCTCACTTTGCCGTCTATTGAGCATATGGTGTAGCCATTCACTCTTCTCCCTGTAGTCTCCATTCGCCCTGCGCACGTTCTGAGAGTGTAAGGAGAAGTACTGTCTTGTATGTTGAACATATCGAAGAATTCTGACCTGACCAGCGATCGGTTGCTCTGGTCGTCGATGATTGCATACATCCGTTTGGCTCTTTGGGGTTGTCCCTCTGGGTGCACTGCTACCAGACATATTTTAGAGCAAGATCTACCGTTGTTTCCTTCTCCGCATACTTCTGTGCATTTGGATGCTACTGACGTCGGGGGGGGGTGTGTCTCCCACTTCTTCCTCCCCGCCCTGCTTTGTCGGAGGGTTAGGGGCTTTGCTTGCTTTGGGCTTCATAGCTTCCGGGTATAGAGCGGCTATGTGCCTGTCGCTATCGCACTCTGTGCATTTCATAGCTTCTTTGCAGTCCTTGAATAAATGAGTTGTGGAAGCACAACATTTGAAACAGGCTCCCCATTCCCTGAGTAGGTTCTTTCGCTCCTCTATGGGTTTCATCCTGAATCCGAAGCACTTGTTAAGTGGATGCGGCTTTTTGTGGATAGGGCATTCTTTGTTAAGGTCCCTTGGTTTTTTGTCCCTGTCGGCCGTCTGGCTGGGACTCGCGTGGGTCGTAGGGGGCACGTCCGTCCTGTGGACCGAGATGGGTGTTCTGGAGTCCTTGCACCTTGCTGTTGACCTTTCGTTCCTCGGGTGGCTGGCGCTGGATGTGGTTTGCGCCCCTAAGATGAAGCTGGGGTCGTTTCTTGTCTTTGCCGCTTCGCAGATGAAGCTCACGAAGAATGAGAATGGGGGGAAGACAACCTGCTTCTCCCTTTTGTATTTGGAACCTTGTGAAAGCCACCTTTCTTGGAGGTTGAAGGGTAGCTTCTCCAGGATGGGTCTCACTCCACGAGCTGAATCTAGGGCGTTGAGACCTATTAAGGAATGGTCTTTCCTTGCGAACTCCAGTTCTTGCAGCAGGTCTCCAAGATCTCGTAACTTCGAGTAGTCTTTATTCGTGATCTTGGGGAAGCTCTCGATTCTTTTGAAGAGTGAATCCTCGACTGCTTCAGGGCTGCCATAGGTCTCTTCTAGCCTTTCCCACACTAGGTCCAGACCTACTTGGGGTTGATGTGCATTTGCCGTCCGAAGTCTCTGCGCTTGCTCCCTGGATACGTTCCCCAAGAACTTAACTAACAAGTTGAACTCTTCCCTTGCTGAGAAGTCCAAGCTGTCGATTGCGTCTTTGAACGTGAACTTCCACGTCCGGTAGTTCTCAGGGCGGTCGCCGAAGCTGATGAGTCCTGCGTGCACCAAGTCGCGCCGGATCATGTACTTGGCTATGTCTGTCAGACCTGAGACGTCGGCGCGTTTGCCCCGTTCTGAGGTAGTTGCTGGGACGGTCTGTGCGGTCGCCTCTTCCTTGGCGTGGACGCGTGATGGCTGCTGGCCAGTGTGAGGGGCTGTTTTCTCCCGCGTGGGTGTACCTGGATTACGAGCCTGTTGTGGTGCATCCGTGTGCGCTCTGGCGTGTGGATCACTGTTGCGGCTGTTTCTATCCCAGGCAGCGTGTGCCATTGACGGAGCAGCGTCTTCTCCTCGTGGTCCTAGCGAGTCTTCGTTGTCTGTGGTGTCACTCCCTCCGTGTTGAGATGGTGCGCTGGTGTTTACACTGAAGAGGCTCCTTACGTAGTCTTCAGTGCGTTGGGCTGGATCCTCTGAAGCTATCCGTCTGTACGGTAGCTCCCCGCCGTCCTGTCTCGCAGCTGCTTCTAGGACTTCGGCTTGGGCTATGGCGGCGGCGGCTTCCTTCTCTTGATTAAGTGCCTCTAGATCCGCGTCCAATTCGGCCTTTTTACGCGCCGCGGCAGCGGCGGCATTTGCAGCGGCGGCGGTAGCATTCTGCTCCTCCTCTTCTATGCGCGCTCTTTCTGCCCTTACGGCTGCCTCTCTCCGACCATATTCGGCCCTGGCACGTGCGGCCTCTGCTGTGGCTCGCGCCTTGGTAGCGCTCGCGCTTGCGCTAGACGCGTGAGATTGCACTGATCTTGCTGACCTTGATGAGTGTCTGGATATGCTTGAGCGCTGCGATGCAGATTCCAGCAAAAGGTCTTTTCTCTGGTCTTCGGCCTCAGTAATAGTGGTCTGCACGAAGCCGTCACGCTCCAGGTCAGTTGCCTCCTGCTGGTCGCGTTCGCTGAGGCTTTCCTCTGTGTTAATTCTTTTTAGGTAGGCGAGATATGTTTGTGACAGCATTTGGTAACGTTTGTGACTTGACCTCAATTGGGCTATAGCTTACCTAATTTGTTTCTCCTGATCACTAGTGCTTGCAACGTTACATATTTCACGACCAGTGTCCTCCCAGGCCTTCTCTAACCTTTCGCGGTGTGCTTCAATGTCATTCTCATATTTTTCGCGGGCCTTTTGTGTCAGTGTGACTGTCCGTTTAGGCCTTGCGCCTGCCTGCGCCTGTTGCAGATGCGCAGCGGTCTCTGTGTCTGAGAGATCGCTTTCCTGCGTGATGTCTGGTGAGGCTCTGAGTTCTGCCATGCTGTAGGTGTGTGTAGGCCTTTGCCAGTGCGTGTGGCGTGCGGTCTTTTACCTTGTCAGCGATGGGTGTCTGTCTCAGATGATGCCGAGCGGTGTCCTGCAGCGTGCAGCGTTGGGGTAGCTGTACTTACAGATGTCCGTTGGCTCCTCACTGTGGGGCTGAGCAGCGGGTGGACTCAGACAGAGAAAAAGGCAATTAGGTATTGTGAGGGAAGCACTGTTAGTTGCAAGGCTGTGTGCAGTTTGCTGTATAAAGCTTGCTGCCCTGTCTGGCAGAGTGAAGCTGCTGCTTGTCCTGGGGTGCAGAGACTATTCTGTATAGCATAAAGTCTTTGAGTAGTAGCTGCTGTGTGATTCCTTTGTGCAGTATTAGCAAAGTAAGGCTGCTCACTGTCTTTGCATAAAGCTGTGGTAGTTTGCTGTGTAGAGGCTTGTGGCTCTGTGTAGCAACGTGCTTGTGCAATGTGGTGAGAGACTGCTGTTTATTTATTTGCTACGTAAGCTGCTCGCTTGTATCTTTAGCATAAAGGCTGTGGGTAGCAGCTCCTCTGTGTGTATTTCCCAAGGCACACGGTCCTCTTTTTACTATTCTGAAGCCAGGGCACGTTGGTATGAATGGCTCCCGATAGCATTAACACAGTTCCCTTTTAAATCACTCCAAGTCCTGTAATATTTCCTCCACTTTATTGGGAAAAGGTAGCAGGGTACAGATACTTGTGGATGGTGTGTAGTGGTGATTATTAGTTAGAAACCGGTAAAAAGAGATGGCCTCACCAAGGGTTATAAACAGAGAAAGGTTCTTTACTCACTGTCTCCAGGGTTGAAAAGGAAGTGAGGTGCGGTGTGGGCAAAGGAAAAGTCTAGGGGCAGACCATGTCTGAACAAACAGGAGGGGGGGCAGACTAGCCCATTCTGGTGAGGATCTCAGAGACTGCTGTAGCAGCTCACTGATGTCATGCTCGCAGGCAAGGAGTGCAACATTGTTGCAAGCCACGCAGGCACAGTATGTGTCTGCAGACTCCATGCAGCTGGGAATAAAATCTGACAGGCAGAAACTGCAAAGGAGAGAGGGGGGTGAGTCAGAAATGTGGCTCTTGTTCCATAACAGCAATCATTTTTAATATGATTAGTTTAGCATGTCTTCTTTCCTTAATAGATTTATATAAGGCATGTGATACTTAAAAATAATGCAAAAATATACAAAAAAACATATTCCATTGAGAGTCAAATGATCACAATGCATCGAACGGCCCTAAAATAAAACAATGTGAAAAATTGCAAAAACACATTCCCCACAGGCACTCCTAAAGCTGTGTTTACCCTGCTATAAAGACCTTGTCCCTGACTATGGTGTAGATCCACAGAAAGCCGTGAAAATGTCCCTACTAGCGTGACATAATCCAATTAGGTAATGTCCGTTAGTTTTCCATGATTTAACGGGTATCCGCAAAGCTAATTTAATGCAAAATGAACGACCGCTCATTTACATATGGCTAACATGCCTTTATCTGGCTAACGCAGCATTAGACCGCTAACGTCAGGGTAAGCGCTATCTGGCTTTAACACTGGCTCACGATAGCCATAGGATAAGGAAGACGCCAGGTATATATTGCAATGCAATATACACCACTCATCATCCTTCGCATTTAAAAAAATACAGAAATTAATCCCTTGGAAGCCATAGCGGCCATGAAGGCATGCAATATGCATACCTCAATCGGGGCCTAGATAGCCACATTGGCAATCAATATACACACTAAATAAATAAATGTATTACTTGCCCCAGCCAGGATGAAGGCCATCCTCATCAGTTCCTGAGGATGAAGGCTTTACTCGTCATCCTCAGGAGCACAAGGATAATAATCAAAGAGCCGGTAATCAACCATTAAAAAAAAAAAAAAAACAATCCCAGCCCAATGACCAATAATAATTAAAAAGCCAAAAACCATGAAAAATAATCCCAGCAGGATGGCAAAGATAAAAAAAACAAAACAATAAAAGCATTAAAAATTATTTCCAGCACGATGGCACAAAAATAATTCCAGCCCAATGGACTTTTTTTGTATCCGGTTCCATCCTGGGTTGACATTGGGCGATCCTCAACTTGACCAAAAGCACAGAGGAGTCTCTTCATTGTTTCTTAATTTCTTCTTATTTTCTTTAAAGATCTCTTCTTTCTTATTTTCTTTCTTCAGGCAGGATGTTGCCTCTTCCATTTCTTCCGGCCTTCTGAGATGTCCCAGGCCTTATATAAGGCCTGTGATGCCACAAAATATCGGTCACATGGCAAACAACCGATCCTATTGGTTGATGTAACATGTGGTCACCTTACTTGTGCCTGAAAATGACCGCTCACAGGGACTCACATGGTATATGAACCAATCTGATTGGTTGATGTACCATGTGATTCCTTCCTTTTAAGATAACTCTGGATGACTCTTAAAGGGAAGGAATCACAGGTATTTCGATAACCTTGAAAAGACAGCATTAAAAAAATAAAAATAAACATTATTTCCATTGTTAACTTTAACGAACTGCTGAGGATATGCTTTGTTGGTCCCCACCTCTATTGCATACTATTAGCACAAATGTCCGTTAAAGTTAACAGTAGGTCATTGTTACTTAACCACAGGCATACCCCGCATTAACGTACGCAATTGGACCGGAGCATGTATGTAAAGCGAAAATGTACTTAAAGTGAAGCACTACCTTTTTCCCACTTATCGATGCATGTACTGTACTGCAATCGTAATATACGTCCATAACTGATGTAAATAACGCATTTGTAACAGGCTCTATAGTCTCCCTGCTTGCGCACAGCTTCGGTGCAGGTAGGGAGCCGGTATTGCTGTTCAGGACATGATAACAGGCGCATGCGCGAGCTGCCGTTTGCCTATTGGTCGATATGTACTTACTCGCGAGTGTACTTAAAGTGAGTGTCCTTAAACCGGGGTATGCCTGCATAGCACTTAACGCCTCATTCGTGAGCTTTGAAGATCCCGGTTAGCACTTAATGATACGTTAACTCAAATTAAAGTAGCATTAAGTATTTAATGGCCTTCTCTAGGTCCACAGTTCCCCATGGGGCTTTTTCTCTATCAGTCAGGCTGACCAGGCCTGTGTCAGCTAATTGGCTGCTTTAGCTGACATAGAGTAAGCCCCTATGGCCCTTACTGTGTTAACTGCAATGCTATCACACGGAAAGCACTATTGACTTCAATAAGCGCTATTGCAGTTTACAGAATAAAGGCCTGTGGGGATTATTCATTAAACTGCGCTTGTGACAATTGGTAATTATTAACAGTTTAATGTTTAACCCCTTATAAGTGAAAAATCAAAGGTGGGCAATGGACTTTATAATGTAACTTTTACAAACCAATGCACTGGTTGATATACAAAATACAGTAAATTAGCAATACAAATGACTCACTTAAATTTAAACTATTAGAATTACAGTACATTTAAAAAGGCTATTTGTTAATATAATTGCAGTTGGTTTTTAAATAATGATTATAGAGGCAATTATACGGCTAATGTCATAATTAAGACTTTTACATGTTTTACCTAGATTGTCTTATTTACAGCATGCTGATTCTTAAATATATTAAAATAAGTGAAATAACCCTGATAATATATTACATTTTAAACTCAGAGAAAGTACTGTACAAATTTCTTAGAATATTGTGCTGCAATTTTTCTTTCACTGCCCGTTAAAAAAAAAGTGATAGATTTTCATAATATGTGCACCTAATTCAACTGAGCCATCTAATTAAATAAAAATATATTATAGATCTATATTTGCCATCTGCTTACATCAATTGTTTCAGGTTTACTGGGATGTACTGTATCTATCTAAAATGCCTTTAAGCTAAATTTACAGCATAATTTGTAAGCTAAAAATAGAACATTGTTAAAAGTCTCATGTCCTTAAAGTTTAAAATTCCAAATTGACATTCCAGCAATACAATATCTGTTTCATGCTATAAAACCAATCCGACAAGTGTAAGTTCAATCACAATTCATATTAGGCACATATGTACCAAGTGACAGCTGGAATATATTCCTACACTGCTCATAAGGAAACAATGCTGAAAACATCTTTTGTGAAATGACCATATCAAGATACCACATGTGTACTCTTTGTCATGCTTGCCAATTACCACAGGGGCTAGTAATTCTGCAGCAAGAAGTTTATTGACTACGTAAAATGAAGGTGCACTTTAATTCATAGACATGTGAAATTCTGTGGTCAGTTGGGCAATTTGCAAATAAACATAAATCATATCTCAATTAACCTCTTGAATGCATGTAATAACAATCTATAGGCTATGTACTGTAATAGCAATCTAAGAGAGCCTACATAAACTAATTGACCAGGGCCGGCTAGGGATTTTGTGGGACCTCTTACCTTGTCTGGGTATTCCTGCATTGGTGGCCATGTTGGTGCACCTGGGGAGGTTAGGAACCATCCCTGTAGGTACTACGAATCCTCACAGGTATCCATAACAAAGCTGTTTACCTCTCCCAATGCTCCTTTGCTGTTTTTTGCTAACAGGTCTTCCTCCTCTGTTAATATGTCTGTATCTCAGGGCTCTGTTCTGGGACTTCTGCCTTTCTCTCTTTAAACACTATCTTTTTGTAACAACGTCAACTCATTTATGTATCACCTAAAAGCAGATGACTCACAAATATATCTATCAACCCCTAACACCTACAATTCAGTCCCAAGTCTGTAACTACCTATTGGATATATCCTCAAACTTACTGTAATACAGTATGTCTAAAACTGAGCTCCTCATATTTCCTCCAAAACCTGTCCCAATATCCCCTTTTATGATCACAGTTTATTGAAGCATGAACTAACATGTTGCCAAAGCACATTGACTAGGTGTGACATTGGACTTCTCCATTCCCATTTATGCCTTAGCTTAAACTTGTCTCTTCTTCCTACTCTACATAACATTGCCACCCTTCCCGCCGTGAATCTACTGCTAAAGCTCTAGTGCATGCTTTTATCCTCATCCCTGCCTCACAACATTCACCTTTGCAATCTATCCAAAATTCTGCTGCTTGAATCATTCCACTTTCTTTCAGGAGATTGCCAATTTCCTCTTTGAATCTCGCTCCTGGTTCCAATCAAGTTCTGAATCACTTTCAAAGTTCTCTTTCCAACCGTCAAAGCTCTCCACACTTCTGCTCTTCCTTAAATATCAACTTTGATTTCTCGCAATGCCCCTGATCGTCTCCCGTGCTCTGCTGATAACTGTATAATTTCCACTCCTTTCCTCCTCCACTGCTTTCTCTTGCCTTAAACCTATTCCCTCCCACCTGTAGAACTGTATTACACTTGGTATATGCCAAGCACCTTCTTTACCCGCCTTTAAGTCAACCCTAAAAACACACCTTGTTATAAATGAAGCATTTCAATAGCCTGTACTCATGGCTTCTACCCCAAACCCAGAGTCCCACTTACCAACCATTGTGGTCAAGCACTCTCATCTATTAAACTTACTCATTGACCTGGTTTCTCTTTAAGTCTCTTAATATACCACTTATATTGTATGCTCTCTGGGGCAGGTATTTCATTTTCTATTATCTGATTTTATGTTTGTTGCAATCTAATTACTTGTATTGAATTGTCTCTTTTGTAAAGTGCTGCATCCTGTGTATTGTTAGATTGCAAACTCTCAGATTGTAAGCTCTGTGGGACAGGGACTCCTTTTCCTTTTGTCTACTTTTATGTATAAAGTGCGTATTCCTATTATGTCCCTGTTATTACTGTATGTCCTGTTTTTTTTCTGCTGTAAAGAGCCATGTACATTAATAATGCTATACAAATAAAGCTATACTGTACATACATTGTTAGTGTATATAAAAATATACATACATGTAGCCCCCTGTAAACAGCTCAGGCTATACCTATCTTCCTTCTACTGTGGTAAGTCCTGTTAAGGCGCCAGTGTCAGGCTACTGTCAGGCGCCAGTAATCATTATGGGTTTTCCCCCCGTCATAGCCCTAACCTGAATGGTAGATGCCGGCCTGGACTCTGCTGCAGGCGTGAGCAAGAGGGAGGTTCTGCTGACACCAGGAGGGGAGGGGCTAGCTCTATATTTAGCAGCCCACTCCGGCGAGTAGAGGTTGTTCTTCGCGATTGTTGTGTGCCATGTTCATTCTGATTGAGGGTCCACTAAGGAAGAGTTCGAGCGAGCAGAGAGACCAAGGTCTAAAGCTGCTGAGTATTAGGCCATAAGCCACGAATCCTGCGAAACGGTCCGAGGAGTATCGGGAGGCTACGGGCTCCCCGACGCAGCATGCCGGTTGAGAGCGAGAGGAACCAAACCGATCAGCATCTGTAAGTAGAGCTGATAGAACCATAGACTGGTGGACCAATGTCCTCACCCCGCTGCCAGGGGAGATGGGAATCGAAATCCAGACCCACCCCGAGAATAACCTCGGGGGTGGGCCACGGGGTATTGCCGCCCTAGCTCAGACCATCCTGTCGGCCGAGTGACTTGGAGGGAAGGATAGGAGGAGGTCGTGTGGAGTTGAGCAGGTTGTACTTGGCTCTGGCGATTGTTTTGTGGCTGCTGGAAGCCTTATCGTTGGGATATCGTTGCCCTGTCAAATAAAAAGACTGTTCTGCACCCGTAAAGACTGTATGTGATTTGGAGAGTATAATCCTGGGACCCGAGGGGTTCTTCTATACCAGTCTTATCCCATTACCCTGGGAGTATAGAAGATGGAGGCGCTGCACCACTGAGATAATATGGAGGCTTACCACCCCAGAAGCCCGGTCCTGGCTCCCCCACAACATCGCGGGAAGCTCAGGCCCTCCTGTTCCTCACAGGTACGCACCACTACACCTGTAACCAGCCCCCATGTATCCCTCACACTCCCTTAGAGATTGGGGGGGGGGAAAGGGTTACATACATATAATACATACTGTACTTTACTCGCTGGGACTGCTCCATGTATGTCCGCAGTCAGTGAAGTATAGATGCAGCCAGGCTCGGTGTTCTCACGGATCCGCGGCTTTCTCAGCATCAAGAAACTCTCTTTTGGGAGACTCGTTTGACACAACGGACCCCCTGCAGGGAATCGCACTTTTACTAGCCCCGGAGCCGCACATTTTGCTTTTCTTCCAGTGGCTCTAGGGACGGTAAGTCTGGCTACATCTGTAGTAGGCTAGAAATAATAAACAAATAAGCCCCAATGCACATCCAACATGACAAACTATTTGATTAATTTCTACATGTTTTTTTCTCATAAGTATGGGTCATGAAAGGGTGACCTTGACATTGTCGCAGGCTTAACATGTTTTGGCCAGAAGATTGAGGTACTGTAAATGACCCATACTTTTGAGAAGAGAATAAAATATAGAAATTAACTAAATAACTTCATAACTTACAAATAACTTGTATATTTGAGGTCACTTTCCCAGTACCTCTCTAGTTGGCACAATTAAATATATAAATATTTAATACTGTGGGACTGGGGTTTGAGATTGCTAAGATTCTGTATATTTAATTATACATTTTTGGTAGGTTAGTGGTACCATGTTTGGTATCTTGGTCTACTGTATGCTTATCTTTGGGGGGAGGGCAGGACCGCATATTTTAGTAAATTACTTTGTATGTTTGACACTGAGTGCCAATATTTAGCACCATATAGTAAATGTCAAGCTCATTGTAGTTTGCTAATAAATCTTAGCACTGTTTAGTAAACCTGTTCTTAAGAATACATACTGTATGTGTTTGATTGTAATATTGTCACATGGCACGTTTCTCTAGGTAAAAGTACATTCTTTAATAATGCAATTAAGACGTTTGAGATTTTACTTTTTTTTTCTTTTACTCTTGCAAATCCAGGCAGTATTTTGCCTGTCCTCAAATAAAAAATGATTGTATTAGATGACTGCTTTGGCTCTGTGAGTGTGACTTCACTTTCCATCTACGTATATTGTTCAGAAGGTTCTGGCAGACGATACCTAGTATAGCACTTTTCATTTTCTGAGCTGATACAAATAGCAAAAAGAGCTTTCAAATGTATTCATGGGGAACATGAAATTCCGCCTCAGAGATAAGCTCAAAGAAAAGAATCTCAGGACACATCACAATTATACACACTGGCTTTGTGCAGCATAATGAAGATACATATTTCTACCCAAGATATTCAGACCTCTTTTCATAAAATAAATTCAGTCATATATTGCAAAAATGCTGTTTAAAATCCGTGTCACAGTTTTCTGAGGCTCACCAAATTACATATGCTAAAATGGCAATTTCTAGAGTGAGCTTTAAATGCTTATGTACAGTATGACATTTCAGTTGTCATTTTCAATACAGCGATTGCAGTTCACAAAGTACACATGAATATCTAACACACGAGCATGTGTTTACTAATATGAGCATGCATTACTATCAAAAATATACATTTTTAAGGTGTACTGTAATTGTTTTCGTAATGATGCAGTATAATTGAAGCATACTGTAATTCCATCCTCTTCTGCTTCTGACAGACAGCTGTGAACCATAATATTAGCCATTAAGGGGATTACTAAGCTCCAAACGCTACTATTCAATCATAAATAAAATAAAGTAGTGTAGCACTGCTTTCCCCCCCCCTGCCCCCCGGTTCCCCTGGGAGATTTTGCCTACCGCTACAGGTATGTGTGGTTCTTTTCATTTATTGACAGTGCCTCAAGTCATAGCAGGCTACAACAGAGCTGCAGACAGTCCCTACCATGACAGTTCTTTTCTCCTATACTTCTGTCCAATATACTGCGACTTAGCCAGAAGTATATAAAAGGGTTTTTATTTGATGCAGCCACTGCAGATGGTATAACAGTGTTGCATATAGTGGAGAATGAGTTCCAGGTCCTTGGATGGTGCTGGCCAGCAGATAATGTTGAGGCCATGACCAGGGAGTATAGCAGAGCACAGAAACATGTAAACAGATGAAAAATATGTAACATTTAGAAAAAAAGAATAAAAAAGGAAAAGAGGTGATAATCATAATAATGGAAGATAATAACGAATATAATAGGTGAGTATTCACAAATAAATATACAATTACATATTTAGATAAAGAAATAAAGGAAAGAAAATAATAAGATAATAATAATAAATTTAAAAAAAATAATAATAAAAGAAATAAACAATATATGACACATTTCTACCAAAAAATAAATAATAAATAATAAATAAAAGAATATAACTGTAAAAAATCACAATAGTGCATCGAATATATTGATGAATGATAATAATGTATATGTATGAAAAAATCACATACAGTATATATCTTACTATTTTCTTTCCTTTATTTATTTATCTAAATATGTAATTGTATATTTATTTGTGAATACACACCTATTATATTTGTTATCTTCCATTATTATGATTATCACCTCTTTTCCTTTTTTATTCCTTTTTTCTAAATGTTATGTATTTTTCATCTGTTTACATGTTTCTGTGCTCTGCTATACTCCCTGGTCATGGCCTCAACATTATCTGCTGGCCAGCACCATCCAAGGACCTGGAACTCATTCTCCACTATATGCAACACTGTTATACCATCTGCAGTGGCTGCATCAAATAAAAATCCATGACTATTGAACAACTGAAGTTTAAAAGGAAGTTGGCCCATTATAAGTGGCATGACTATTGAACAACTGACTTTTAAAAGGAAGTTCAAAAGAAGTGAGGAAGAAGTGGACACCCCATCTGGCCCTGATTCCTGCATTTGAACTACGCTGGAAAGGAGGATATCATCAATACCAGACTGCATCATTACTGCTGTGATGCTGCCTTTACCATTTATATTTGCTGTGACTTCACTTCTTCTCAAATTATGCACTTCTTTTTACCAGCCTCAGTATGTCCCAAACTCTATTCATATATCTCCATCTCTCCTTTCTTCACCACTTCTCAGTTCACATGAACTCCTTTCTTACCTGCGTCCTCTGACACCACACAGCTATATCCCCTGCACTAAAAAACACCCCTACAAATCATCCTCACACATCCTCTTTCTATCCATGCTTCTCCTCCTTGCTTCTGGGGATATCTCTCCCAATCCTGGTCCCTGTCTTATTCCTACATGCGCTCGTCCTCGCCTGCCAACTGCAACCTCTACTCCTTCTGGTGTCAACCCCTCCAACCTCATACCCATCCCCTGCCACCCTCCCTCCTCTCTCCCTTTCTCCTGTGCCCTTTGGAACGCACGCTCTCTTTCTAACAAGTTCCTCTCTGTACATGACTTCTTTCTCTCTCACTCCCTGCTTCTCTTTGCTATAACTGAGACCTGGCTCACTCAGTCTGACTCTGCTCTGGAAGCTGCCCTCTCCTATGGTGGCCTTTCCTTCTCCCACACTCCGCGCCCTGATGGCAGGGGTGGAGGCGTGGGGCTCCTGCTCTCCTCTGTCTGCCGTTACCGAACCCTTCCTATTCCCCCCTCTCTTGCTTTTCCCTCCTTTGAGACTCACACTGTCCAGATCTTCTCTCCTTTCCCTGTTCATGTGGCGGTCATCTATCGCCCACCTACCTCTACTCATCCCCCTTCTGCCTTTCTCTCTCACTTTGAATCCTGGCTCTCTTTCTTTCTCTCCTCAGACTCCCCTGTTCTTCTCCTTGGGGACTTCAATTGCCACATTGATGACCCCTCTCTCTCTTGGGCTTCCCGCTTTCTTTCTCTTACCTCTTCTTTTGGCCTTCAACAGTGGACTGCAGCCAGCACCCACAAGGATGGCCACTACTTAGACCTGGTTTTCACTAAAAACTTCTCTCTCTCTGATTTCTCCATTTCCCCTTTTCCTCTCTCTGACCATCATCTCATCTCATTCTCTCTATCTCGCTTCTCCCCTTCTCCACCTCCATCTACCCCCCCGGTTCTGCAGAAACCTGCGCTCTATTCACTTACCTGACTTTGAGTCCACTTTACACTCCTCCCTCTCCTCTCTCAGCTCTGCTACAGACCCTGACAACCTGGTCAGAAAGTACAACTCTGTCTTGTCCTCGTCTCTTGATCTACATGCCCCGCTTTCTCTCTGCCACCCTCGCCCTTCTAACCCTAGACCCTGGCTAAATTCCCACACGCGCATGCTGCGTTCCTCCACTCGTTCCTCTGAACGCCTCTGGAGGAAGTCTCACACTCTCGCAGACTTCCTTCACTACAAATTTATGCTATCCTGTTTCAACTCTGCCCTCTCGCAAGCTAAACAAGCCTACTTTTCTGCACTAATCAACATGCACAAGTCTAACCCACGCCGACTGTTCTCTGTCTTTGATACTCTACTCAAACCACCCTCAGCTGCCTCTCCTTCCTCCATCTCCACTCAGGACTTTGCTGACTATTTTAAGGAAAAGGTGGAATCCATACGGCAGAACATCCCCTCTGTTTCTTCCCCCCATCCTACACCTCTTCCTAACTCTCCTCCTGCCTTCCTTGAGTCTTTTTCCACTGTCTCAGAGGAGGATGTGTCGCTGTTGATCTCCTCTTCTCCCTCTACCACTTGCCCTCTTGACCCCATTCCCTCCCATCTCCTAAAACCTCTAGCTCCTACTATAATCCCTACGCTTACACACATTTTTAACTCCTCCCTCTGCTCTGGAACCTTTCCATCCTCCTTCAAACATGCATTCCATTACTCAAAAACAGCAAGCTTGACCCTACCTGTCTTTCTAACTATCGACCTGTCTCCCTCCTGCCTTTTGCCTCTAAACTACATGAACGTCTTGTATTCTCTCGCTTGCTCCATTTTCTCAACACCTATTCTCTCCTAGACCCTCTACAATCTGGCTTCTGCACTGCTCACTCCACCGAAACAGCCCTCACTAAAATAACTGACGACCTCCATGCTGCCAAAGACAGAGGTCATTACACTCTGCTCATATTACTCGACCTCTCTGCAGCATTTGACACCGTGGACCACCCTCTTCTCCTCCACATTCTCCATACTCTAGGTATTCGGAACAAAGCTCTATCCTGGATCTCATCCTACCTCTCCCATCGTACTTTTAGTGTCTCTTCTGCTAACACCTCCTCCTCCTCTATTGATCTCTCTGTGGGGGTACCCCAGGGCTCTGTCCTGGGACCTTTTCTCTTTTCTCTGTACACACTCTCTCTAGGTGACCTAATAACATCTTTTGGGTTTAATTATCACCTCTATGCCGACGACACACAAATATACTTTTCAACACCTGACCTTACACCTGCTGTACAAACCAAAGTTTCTGAATGTCTCTCTGCTATATCATCCTGGATGGCCCTCCGACGCCTTAAACTCAACATGGCTAAAACAGAGCTCCTCATACTTCCTCCCAAACCTTGCCCTACTACCTCCTTCCACATTACTGTTGGAACTACAATCATTCACCCAGTAGCCCAAGCACGCTGCCTAGGGGTCACATTCGACTCCTCTCTCACATTCGCCCCTCACATTCAAAACATTTCTAAAACTTGTCGCTTTTTCCTCCGCAATATAACTAAGATACGCCCTTTCCTCTGTTGTTCGACTGCTAAAACTCTGACTCAGGCCCTCATTCTCTCCCGTCTTGATTACTGTAACCTCCTGCTGTCCGGCCTTCCTGCCTCTCACCTGTCTCCCCTACAATCTATCCTAAATGCTGCTGCCAGAATCACTCTACTCTTTCCTAGATCTGTCTCAGCATCTCCCCTCATGAAATCCCTCTCCTGGCTTCCGATCAAATCCCGCATCTCACACTCCATTCTTCTCCTCACTTTTAAAGCTTTACATTCTTCTGCCCCTCCTTACATCTCATCCCTAATTTCTCGCTATGCACCATCCAGATTCTTGCGTTCTTCTCAAGGATGTCTTCTTTGTACCCCCTTTGTATCTAAAGCCCTCTCCCGCCTTAAACCTTTTTCACTGACTGCCCCACACCTCTGGAATGCCCTTCCCCTCAGTACCTGACTAGCACCCTCTCTATCCACCTTTAAGACCCACCTTAAGACACACTTGCTTAAAGAAGCATATGAATAGCACTGTGAACATTCTGAACACATGATACATAAAGCTTGGCCCCCTGCAGACGCACTTACCAGAACTCCCTCCTACTGTCTCTGTACATTCTCCCTACCTACCAATTAGACTGTAAGCTCCTCGGGGCAGGGACTCCTCTTCCGAAATGTTACTTTTATGTCTAAAGCACTTATTCCCATGATCTGTTATTTATATTATCTGTTATTTATTTGATTACCACATGTATTACTACTGTGAAGCGCTATGTACACTAATGGCGCTATATAAATAAAGACATACAATACAATACAATACTTCACATTGCTGCAGTAGGTTCCCTACTGCCCTTCTCCATTGCATTCGTTTCTAGTGGGCTCTATACTACAGTATAATGGGATATTCAGAGTGACAGGTTATTCCATTGAAATCCTCCAGTCTTCAAGTTACTGAAGGGTTTCCACAGAATATCCACAATGCCTCACATGTTCTTCCAGACTGTAATTACCATGCCTTTGGGTTTCTTGGAAGTCATCACACAGACTCAGGCATTTGATGTGATAAATATCATTAACAGGTATATGGCCAGCTGTTCCTCGTGCTGGAAGTTTAATTGTTTTTTCCTTCTCTGAGATCTGATACAGTGTTTTTCAACCTTTTGAGTACTGCACAATCCTTTCAAAATGTCTTCTCAGTCCTAGGAACTCCAGTTTACCAGTCCTATGTACTTAAAAAATATTAATCATTGAAGAATTAAGTTTTTTTTTAATTGTAAACATTTAGATTTTGCCCTATCCAACATAAACAATATAATGTAAAAAAATGACATCACAACTTTTGAACTGTGGTATTAAAGGATGCTACTGTATTTCTCATTAGAAAGACAGACAGCACAAAAATCCTCCTGTTCCAACACTGTAACCTTGTCATTGATGCAAAGTTACTGTATCTTTTCTCAGACAAGCTTTCATGACAAATTTCCCTACAATTTTTTAGCCAATTTATGAAGTTTTAAACGTTTGATTAAAAAATTGCAGGGTCAATCCATGTGCAGTCCTCAATATTTTTATACAATTATATCCAAAACACACATTTCCCCTAAATGTCACCAAAAAAACACATTTTTGTTAAAGTTTATAAATTCTTTCCAAATAAACAAAATTAGCTATTGGAGGTTTTTGCCATATCCTCACAAATTTTTAATCCGTCTTTAATGTTAAACATTTTCTATAAACATGCTTAAGTACAAATGTACCACACATCTCTAGGCCTACTACTTATCTCCACTAAAATGTGAATGTAAGAACCTAGCGTCGAGGAGGAAGACCATCATGTGTCAGTATATGTGAACACAAAAAAATGTCCAATCTGAAGCCGGTCGGGCTGATACAACAACAATGTATATAACATTAGTCAGCTAATGTGTATTTATTTTAATTTGTTGTCTACAGCTTGAATTAAAATGGATGATCCAGGGCACTGCAGATTTTCACAATTGAATTTATTCAATTAGTACAGCAGTGCTGTTCTAATTAAATAAATTCTATTGTGAAAATCCGCGGTGCCCTGGATCATCCATTTTTATTCTGTTCCAGGATTTTTTAGACAGGTATTCCCTGAACCAGGATCACCGGTAACTGCAAGTATAATTTGATTTTTGCCTGGTGTGCAGCATTACATCTATTTATGTATTGTCTACAGCTTGAACCATTTTTTCAGTTATACTGGAGCTATAGTAGTGTCCATTGTGTTATTCTGAGAATTATGTTTCAGCGTAACTGCTGATAAAATACTGTACATTATAAGTAAACTAGTACTGCCTGTGCATATGCAGAATGTAAGGCAAATGACTGCAAGTGATATGAATTTCAGACAAACAGCCTATCATTTATAGAATTGTATAGCAATTAAGTACCTGCTTTTAAATGGTAAGATTTGAAGTAATTTAAGACTTCTGGAGAAGGGCAATTAAATACATACTGCCTGGTGATTTGAGACTAAAACGGAAACTAATTATATATTAGTCAAATTAATTTCCTTTGAATTTTCATGATTTTCCTTCAGGTGAAAAGTAATGTTTTGTGCATGGCCTGACACTGAATTTTTTTTGTATACAGTACCCAGTTTCGTTTAGTTTTAGCAGGAACTCTTTTCCTTTTGGTTTTGCATTTCTAAAAAATTATATAAGCAGGATTTGTTTTGCATTTTGGTAACATTTTAAAAATTCAAACTTTTTTTCTAAAATTTTGCCAGTTTTTGTTCACAAATAAAAAAACCTCAAAGAATTATTTCTATGGTCTTGGTTCGAATTTTGAAGACCTTCGAAAATGTGTTTCACAGTTCGACTTGAACTTCTGAATAAGGTTGGCACCTGCGACCCTGCCCATACTTACAAGACTGTTCTCTTTGCTACTCAAAGGGAGGTCTCACAGATTATCTACATGATACTCCACAGCCTGGTTTAATGGAATTTACACAGGAGATAGAAATGAAAAACTTTTTACGCCATATAGTAAGCGGTCCTTTTCTATAAGACACCTTCCAGTACTGGAAGACACATTCTTGTCTATTTACTTAAATGGGCTCTAATGTGTCTTCCAGTGCTGAACACTGGATTTGGAAACGTAAACATGCAGAGTATGCGATATAAAGACTTTGTGATAGGCTCTGTTAGTAATTTCCCCAATCTTTATTTTCACATTGTTCAATAATATCAGACACTCACATTGCTTTCCCTGTGTCAGATGTTAGTTATGGTGGGACTGGCCGTATGTACAGATAAAACCAGACTTACTGTTTTTGGTGCCATGCAAAACCAAGTGTAAACCACCGGCATTTATTCTTAGGCTTTGGTCCCGCTGCGGCCGGTGGCGCGCGCGGCCGTAGACCACCAGCTGCTTGTCTCTGTTCTTGATGTCCCCGCTGGCTCCTACCGGCGTGGCTGACTGCGTGCTGTGACGCGTCAGCCAGCCAGAGCTACAAGGAGCTTGTGGTTTTGGCGAGTGTCGCGTCACGTGACACGCAAGGGAGCCAATCCGAGTTCCCCCTCTGCTCCGGTACCCCCGCCCCCGGTTCCGCTTTCCCCCCTGCACTGATCCCCCTCCGATCCCTGTTCCGATTCACCCCCCCCCGTGTGTATTTGCCTGTGTGTGTGAGTGCCTGTGTGTGTGTGTGAGTGGAGGGGAGCAGGGAAGGAGCTGCAGGAGGGAAGCTGTGTGTGTGGTTTTTTTTTGTTTTTTTTAACTTTTGGCCGGATAGGGAGGAGGGAGCGGTGATGTTCCCAGCTAAAGAGGCAGAAAATTTGTATCTCCCGCTCCCTACAGACCGCAGGTAGCGGTCAATTGCCTCTCAGCGCGCCGCCTGTCTGCAGTGCGGGCGCACTGACAGAGGGAGCAGGGCCTTAGCCTTTTGTTGAAATCCCATGACTGCCCCGTGGCAACAAAATTGTTTTGTGGCTGCTGTAGTACTCTGCAGAAATGATAGGTGGTGCTAGTGTGCCTTTAATCTACTGTAAATAAACACAAAAATAGATGACATAACCCGGCGCTTATATATGTGAAAAAACAATGAAAAAATGGAAAAAATAATGTATATATAGTCCCAAATGGTGCCAAGTGATGAAATGATAGTTCAATGGTTACAACCTGAAAAGTCCGGTTGGGCACAAACTCAGTTCACAGTTCATCAAAACAGATGGTTCTTCTCATATGTTGTACTTGATCCTGCATATTAAAGATATCAAGCAGAGAACAAACATTGCGCAGTATATTGAGACAAACAATAATATTTCCAAATGATGATGTATATCTGAATTGCCTACTTACTAGAAGTAGCTAGATCACGTGCAGGGGAGAGAATCTGTTCTTTAAGCCTTCTTGCCCTGGAAGCCTCTGGATGTTGCACGAACCCCCCGTGGTGTTCCTGGCCTCCGTGGGTATAGAAGGGATCTTTCTGCAGCCCCTGTCTTCAGGAATCCTGTACCTCTTACTCCGTTTAGGGAACAAAAAGAAGAAGGACAGAGGATTGCGCAGCACAATAAATCTTTAATGGCACTTGCCCAAATCCACGATAAAATACTCACAGAAGAAGGTGAGATAAAATACAATAAAAAAGTGCTCGGCCCAGCACACACACACAGCCGCCTCAGTCACTGGTAGTCCGCTCCGGTACCGCGTGTACCTCGCGTGTATCCGGCGCTCTAGTGTGACGTCACTGTCTTCAGTAAGACTCGCGGCTGGGATGACTGGGACACTGCTCCTTAGGCTCCTCCTGTAGCTGCAGGCAGACTGTGCAGTGTGGAGGAGAGTGTGCGAGTGTGTCTATGTATGCAGGATCAAGTACAACATATGAGAAGAACCATCTGTTTTGATGAACTGTGAACTGAGTTTGTGCCCAACCGGACTTTTCAGGTTGTAACCATTGAACTATCATTTCATCACTTGGCACCATTTGGGACTATATATACATTATTTTTTCCATTTTTTCATTGTTTTTTCACATATATAAGCGCCGGGTTATGTCATCTATTTTTGTGTTTATTTAATTAGTTAGAGATATAAGAGATGTCTCAGTAGATCACCAGGCAGCTCAGTTTAGCAAGTGCACAGCACTGTAGAAATAGCATTAGGTTTAGCGCTTTACACAGTATATTTGTAATTTTAATCTACTGTAAATGCAATGTAATATATGAAGATAATGGGTGCTCTAACAGTCCAGAAAAAAATATTGTGTTCTTTTATAGTCATCAATAATAGGAATGACACATATAGCTCAATTATCCCCAATATGCCAAGAGCCATTTTCTACATACTTTTGAAAATTTAGTTATCAGAGATTTATGACTATTGGCGGAGGGGTTTTCATTCAACTATCCACATGGGGACAATCTCAGTGTGAGTGAGAGACAAGCGATTAAAACATTACAAAATAACCCACATGTAGTCATACAAAATGCAGACAAGGGGGGAGCGGTGGTGGTCCAGAGTAGAGCTAGCTACCTCAAGGAGGCTTATCGCCAACTTGGGTATGCTACCACCTACTCTGGACTACCAGGTGACCCCACAGATACTTTTCGTAGAGCTTTTCTAGACTTGATCGAGTTGGGTAGAGTCACCAATGTTTTGAACCCAAAAGAAATTACATTTTTGATCAATCCGTGCCCTGTGATCCCTGCCTTTTACCATCTCCCAAAGATCCATAAGACATTGGTCGACTCTCCAGGGAGACCAATCGTGGCGTCTATTGGATCTTTGGGAGATGGTTTATCTAAATACATTGACAGGTATTTACAGCCCTATGTGAGGGATCTTCCATCGTTTATTTTAGATTCTGGAGACCTTATCACCCAATTGAAAGATTTAAAATGGGGGTCACAATCTATTTGGTAATTTTATATTGGTAGAAGCCAGTGTGGGTGACCCTCATTTCCGAGCTTTCCTTAATGGCAAAGTATATCAGAGCCACATATGAATAGGGGGCTTCTCCAGACCCAATTCTTCTTTGCCACTCTCTGCCATGCTCGTACAGATGTCTGACGTTCTCTCTCTCTCTAGAAGCAGCTTCCTTTGATATGTGTCAATGTTACACAGCACATATACTGTTTCATATGAGATTTCTAATGAAATTGGTATGCTAGTGAGATTGTTACATTATATATTGTATAGAAACACGTGTGAAGTTTTTGTCAGGTCCAACGCGGTCTTGGTCACAGATATTCAGTGGGCCATTTGCCAGACACATACTGAATTGCAATTACATAAATAATTTCCACAAATAATTCTGCTGGATGACCGTTACCGGCTCGCGGCCAAGCTGCGGTGAACAAAGTGCTGCTGCGGCTGGAATCTTGCACTTTGTCACGTTATTGAAAACATTACATCTGTATTTGACCGAACTTCGAAGGGGAGAAACATCCAAAAATCCTCGGAAAAAAAAAACCTTACAAAAATTGAAGAACCTGATCATGTTTACTAATACTAAAGAATAAGATTAAAAGGTAACAAAATGACAATGTATTAAATAAAAGAGAGAATGTTATTAAATTAAAATCATTTGTAATACTTAATAACATTGCCAATTTACAAATATAAATTTTACACTGAATTAATTTGCATTATTGTTGCTGTATTAATTGCAGAACACGTGTCTCTCAAGCTGTGTGCGGGCTTTTAGTACACATTAAATATACAGTACTACAGAATAGATGTGTGCTGGCATTTAAGACTAACACAGACCTTAAATAAAAAATATGCAGCTGTTAAATATTTAAAATGTCAAACACAGAACTTAGACTATGAATATTCTGTGAGTTATTTGAAATACAGACAAGTTCTCATATTTTTCAGACCTGAAAGTGGTATTGTTCAACTACACAATATTCCTACTGTATATGAAAATGAGCATCAGACTTATTAAACTTGAATGAAAATCTATCACTTATATATTGTACTAATCATTTTTTTTAAGGTATTATAGTTATGGGACACCAACATATTCTGTACTGTGCTGCAATGTGGGGGTAAGGACAATAATAAAACATATCGTGGGAAGAGAACCAAGGCCATATCCACAAAGCTCTATTTAGTCACCGAAAGTGACATTAACCTAACTTAATGAAACATTAAGACTAACAGTGTATCGTCAAAGGACAATAACATACCATTTAGCCATGTTTTCTTCCTTAAAGAGCATAGCCTTAACTATAGTGGCCATTAGTGATAATGACATTAAAATTAGGCATCATTATACTGTAACATTGCATATCTACAAAAGTCCATTACGTTTAACACAGGGACTTAATGCTACATTAGTTAGGTCATACCTATATTTGGTATGATTTACCTAATATAGCTTTATTTCATGGTAGCATTTCCCTCTCCTCTCTTTCTTAAGTTGTGTTGAAGTCCTATTTCAAGGTCTGGATTGGAGTAATTCTAAGACATATGTAGCCATGCCAGTCTTGGCTACCTGTTTGCCCTGCCTGACATATCAATCTTGGTACATACAAGCATTGTCAGGCATAATCTTCAGGCAGTCTCCCTGAGTGACAAGGATGTGCTCCCCCCCCTGTGCTAGGGAGGAAGCATGACAAATTATAGTCAGTCTGAGTCTCTCCCTCTTGGGAGTGAGACGTGCCCTCAGCCCCTTAGGGGGCTGAAGAGATACACCAGACCTCAAGTCTGATAACGGGCCTAGGTACCATCCAGAAGGTCTGGGACCTGAGACCAAAAGAATGTACCTGCTGTATTACCATCTGCAGTGGCTACATTAACCAATCAAACCAATTAATTTCTACAACATTAATGAATTAATTTAAATATTAAAATACAAAGAAATAAATTCAAACAATATCTGAAATAACCATTAAACGCATTAGCTAACATAATACATCATTAACTAAAAACGAACAACAATCGCAAACATTTGATTACCATTAAGCAGGAAAAAAACAAAATTGGTTACTGTTACTATTAATTTTGAGTTGGTTTAGTAATTATTTGGTTTGATTGGTTACTTTATAAAATAATTCGGAGTTGTTTTAGGAATTAATTGTTTTGATTGGTTAATGGTTTAATTAATTCATTGTTGATGTTGTTATTGCTTGTATTCATTGGATTAGCTGGCTACTGTTTTTATTTAGTGAAGTGTGTTTTTTTTGGAGTTTAGTTATGTTTTATTATTGTGTGTCTTGTGTATTAATGTATTGCAATTAGGATGCCCATTGAGTGCTATAGAGGCTTATCATGCCCATATTATTATTATATGGGTATGATGTACCACTATACTACTCAATGGGTACAGGGTGGGTATAGTCAGTCCGGGGTGGGTGCTTAGGCCTCACGGGTGGGTGAAGGGGGTATTAGCCCTAAGGATGGGTGTCTAGACCTTGCAGGTGGGTAGCGGTTGGGTTAACCCCTTCATTACCTTAGCGGTATTAACCGCTAAGGTAATGAAGGGGCTAAGTCCCCCCCGCAACTCCCCCCACAAGGTCTAAACAGCCACTTAGTGCCAAATTCCCCCTTCACCCACCTTCGCTAGCCACAGTAAGCCTGGCATGGGTGTTTAACCCCTTCATTGCCTTAGCGGTTAGCCGCTAAGGTAATGAAGTTGCTGTAAATGCATTTTTCCTGCATCGGATGCATTCCGGGGGCCTCCGGTGCTGGTATTAATGGCTATCAGCTCCGGAGACCCCCACCATCAATCCGAGGCTGGAAAAGGGCCTGATTTTTTCTAAGTCCCGACATATCGCAACTCATCGAGGCATCTCCCCACCAATTTACCTAAATTTTGAGGTGAATTGGATTTGGGGAGAAGATCGCCTTTTAGGGCTGCGATAGACAGCGATATGCGACTCGAGGGTACTAGAGTCGCGCAAGTTTATGATCCTTCTGAAAATGGTCGATAAGCGACTGATCGCCGCTCAATCAGCGATTTTCTTTGGGTCATAAGATTTTGCGGCGATACAGGCTGTTATCGAGCACTTATCAAGGCTTACTGAATACGAGTAGCCATTTTGGCCGATTAGTGCTCGATAAGGGCCTTATCAACGCTTTCTGAATGAGGCCCTAAGTCAGGTTTCCAGTGTGTGAGGGATATGGCTAGTGGGCAGAGTAATATAGAATCCCATTCTACCCCTCATAACCAAAAGACTTAAAGCCTCATTCAGTAAAGGTTGATAAAAATGATCTCCAGGGCATTTAAATCGCCCTTTTTTTGAGCGATGCTATCACGGTATTCAGCAAGCCTTCATTACCGTTCATAGCAAAATTCCCAAAACGAGCGATTTGCTGCCAGCAATAGGATTGAGCCTCTGAAAAGGCCTGACCCGGCGATACATTTCTGCTGCAGAGAGAGCTGCTCTGAGAGAGCCGCCTTTGCCAGCAGAAATCTCGCCCGAAAATTATGTTTTTTAATATACATTTCATTCATAGTGTAGATGTGCAGGGGGTCTCCGGAGCTGAACCGCGTTGGTTTGAGGTCCGGGGACCCCCTGCTTCCCGAGATACAGGCCTCTTTATGGGGTACCGGTATCTCCTATGCTTTGAAATGTCCCGCTCACGTGACGCGGGACATTTAAATGCAGAGGGATACCGGCACCCCATAACGGGGCCTGTATCTTGTATACTAAAAAATATTTAATAAACATCAATACACGTGGGGGGCCGCCCCCCCCATAATGTAAAACCATTATTTATTTTTTAACATATAGGATTCATACCCCAGACGTACGGTAGTCCCCGGTGGTCCTGATGGGTGTCCGCAGGCCTCACAGTGCCCCTGTACCCCAGGGTCTTAGGGTCTATGAGTGGTTCCCACCAGGCTCCATGGGCCTCCAGGTGGTCCCTGCGGGTCACCGTGTGCCACAATTGGGTCCACGGTGGGCCTGTGAGTGTCTGGGGGTCCCCGCATCAAATCCACAGGCGTCTCAGGTCCTCGGGTGGTTCCCATGGGAGTCTGGGGCCCTCGGGTGGTCCCTGCGGGTCCGCGGAGCCCCCACAGCTGTGGGGCCCCCAGTTCTTCCCCACAGGTGTCCCCCGTGGGTCCGCAGGTGGTACCTGTGGCATTCGTGGGGTCCTCAGATGGTCTCCATAGGTCCCGCAGACCTAAGGTACCAACCCTGTATGTTAACAAATAAACATGGCCTACATTTCAATCAATCTCCCCCCCCCCCTCCACCCAAACACATACAGTAAAGTAATGGGCAAAATAACTATTATCCAGTTATGGATAATAGATTATTTCCCCATTATTAAACACAACATTAGCCAGCATAAATAAAGTAAATAAATACAGTTCTACTTACCACAGCGATATGAAGGGCTTCCTCCTCTGGATACAGCAGGTCCCTCTGTCCTCCGTTGCAAGAAGCATACTGTACATACATAATAAATACAATCTAATGTCGCCTAATCCCTTAATCACCTTTGCAGTTAATAACCGCTACAGTAATTAAGGGGTTAACCCACCCTGGCCCGCTACCCACCCTGTACCCATTGAGTAGTATAGTGGTACATCATACCCATATACAATACTGTAATAATATGGGCATGATAAGCCACTATAGCACACAATGGGCACCTAATCAAAACACATTAGTGCACAAAACACACAATAATAAAACATTCCAAAACACCAAAGCAATTTATTAATACAACAGCTATGAATTAATTAAACCAGTAACCAATCAAAGCAATTCATTAGTACAACAGCTACAGTGGCGGACGATCTGAGTCTAAGTCGGCTAGATCCGCGGCTCTCAGATTATCCCGGTTAGGTGCGTTTTTTTGTCGTTTTCGCCCGGAGTGAACTGCGTTATTTTCGCGCACGTGATATTAGCATTTTATTCTCACTGTCTGCAATACTGCAATGCCGTGTAAAAACTCAGGGGGGCGTTTGCGAGCTGTTGTCTTGGTTGTCTAATACCTTCGCGGTTCAACCTACGTCAGTACACAGTCTGTGTGTGCGCGCGCAGTAATTGTAAATTTGCATATTTAAAGTATACATGCATTTGCAGTGCTGTTCTGCAGTACAGTATGTCTCATTTAAAAATTGTCGAAATGCATAGGCGTGTACAGTACTGTAACAGTGTCACATTTCGGCATATACAGCGCTCTCCCCTCGCTCAGGATAATTAACTGCACTGCAAGGTATTTCAACTTCTTATCTTCTCTACAATGCAGTACATCTCTCCCACACCATTCCTTTGAACGTGTGTCTGGTTTCAATCACATTCCTGCTTGACAGCAGGAATTTACTGGGCATGCGCCTGTAACTTCGCCCACCACTGCTTGCTTGCCTGAGTGAGTGACCCAAAAAAATGAAATTTTTTTTTTTTATTGTCATTTTTTTTTCTCCACAAGCCTGCAAAAACCATCTTACTGTGTTACAATATTCAATCTGTGCTTTAGCTTTTGACTGCGACCCTGTGCGTTTGACTGCACATGGTTGATTTGTGTGCTTTTTACATACTGTATTTGGGGGTGTATTATTATGATAAACTGCCTTTTGAAATTAAAGTATGTCTTTAGCTTTGAACTTCATGCAGCTGTACCCTGTAGCCCCCTCCCCCACGAACGCTAGCTTAAGGATTTCAAATTCCACAGAGTCGTTCATTTTCTGAATCTTGCCATTGTGTTCTTAATCCGTGCATAGCCGAGCTACAAAGCCTCACTGCACCTGCGTGTAATCCTTTTTGAGATGGGAGCTACTTAGCTGCTTACTGCGCATGCGTCACCCAACCGCCCCCTCTCCACAGAGTCGTTCATTTTCTGAATCTTGCCATTGTGTTCTTAATCCGTCCATAGCCGAGCTACAAAGCCTCACTGCGCCTGCGTGTAATTCTCTTTGAGATGGGAGCTACTTAGCTGCTTACTGCGCATCCATCACCCAACCCCCTCTCTCCACAGAGTCGTTAATTTTCTGAATCTTGCCATTGTATTCTTAATCCGTCCATAGCCTAGCTACAAAGCCTCACTGCGTCTGCGTGTAATTCTCTTTGAGATGGGAGCTACTTAGCTGCTTACTGCGCATGCATCACCCAACCCCTGCCTCTCCACAGAGTCGTTAATTTTCTGAATCTTGCCATTGTGTTCTTAATCCGTCCATAGCCGAGCTACAAAGCCTCACTGCACCTGTGTGTAATTCTCTTTGAGACGGGAGATTTGAGGCTTTGTTTACGGCAACGTTTTGGAAAATCCCTTCTCAAATTTGATTTGCACAGAGCATCACCTTGATATTATAATAATAATAAAAGCATGTTTTTGTATAGCGCTGCTAGTTATACGTAGCGCTTTACAGAGACATTTTGTAGGCACAGGTTCCTGCCCCGTGGAGCTCACAATCTATGTTTTTGGTGCCTGAGGCACAGGGAGATAAAGTGACTTGTCCAAGGTCACAAGGAGCTGACACCTGGAATTGAACCAGGCTCCCCTGCTTCAAACTATCAGTGCCACTCTGTCTTTTACTCACTGAGCCACTCCATCTCATATTACGATATTCAATCTGTGCATTTGCCTGCACATGGTTGATTTCTGTGCTTTTTATGTACTGTATTTGGGGGTTGTATTTGGGGGATTATTGATCAAATTATTATGATGAACTGCCTTTTGAAATTACTGTTGAAATTACTGTACTCTACTCTACAGTATGTAATTTCTTTGAACTGCTGCACAACTAATCCTTCATCCCTCCCCCACGCACACACAAACTCTTTTCGACAGACACCTCCACAGAGTCATTCATTTTCTGAAGTTAGTCATTGTGTTTTAAATCCGTCCCTAGCCGAGCGTCAATCGCCTCACTGCGCCTGCGTTTACTCTAATCCAATTTGAGATAGGTGCTTGCTGCTTACTGCACATGAGTCACCCAACCCCACCCCCTCTCCACAGAGTCGTTAATTTTCTGAATCTTGCCTTTGTGTTCTTAATCCGTCCATAGCCGAGCTACAAAGCCTCACTGCGCCTGCGTGTAATCCTCTTTGAGATGGGAGCTAGCTGATTACTGCACATGACTCACCCAACCCCCCCCCCAACCCTTTGAGGCTTTGTTTACGGTAACGCTTTGGAAAATCCCTTCTCGATTTTGAAATGTAAATCTGATTTGCACAGCATTGTGGAATTGAGAGTTAAAAAAAACATTAACTGACTCATGTTGTTTTGTCATTCATTCTTTTTCATTGGAGTACTGTAGGGGTGGGGGGGGAGGGGGTGGGTGTTGTCAATGATTATGATTAGCAGGAATGTAAATAAATATTTATTTTATTTTATCAGGAACCAAAAAATACAAATATAAAAATAATCATGAATAATACATAATGCAGTCTTTATTAAGTTCTTCTGGCAGATTGAAATTGGATAAACATTTAGAAAACATTTGTAAAACATGGGGAAACATGAATAATGCACATTTATAAGAATATTATTTAATAATATATACTGTAATGTATAATATATATATATAGTAATATTATTTTTTCCGTCTTTATCTTGTTCCTCATTCTGTGTACAGTACAGTAGTTCATTGAGAGAGGAGAGGTTTTGTGTACATCATTACTGCTGTTTATATACTGTACATTTGACTGTACAAACAGATTAGACTGGACACAACACCCCACCTCCCCCCAGGCCACCCTTTTTTCCTGAAACGACAAGAAAATCAAAAATTAGTGCAGTTATGTGCGTACTGTATTATGGCATTGTGTGATGTGTAGTACTACTGTACATGGCTGGTGCTGCTTTCCCAGGAAAGAAAAAAATTGAGCAGTTAGTAGGCAGTTACTGTAGTACTGTTAAACTAGTCTATACTGGAACTACTGTATACTCTGACTATTGTTAAATACTATGTACTGTAACCTGATGGCTGGTGCTGCTCTCTGTAAAGAAAAAACTGTAACTACTGTATACTCTGACTATTGGGAAAGAAAAAATCTGTGCCATACTTACCTGTATCATACTGTACTTACAATACTACAGCACAGTACTACTTTCCTGATGCTTGCCCATTACGTGCGATCACAATGGGCAACACAGTCGCAATATGGTCTATATATTTATTGCAGCGTTCCACGGTGAGTACATCGTTCCAAAAACTCATTATGCCTTTCAACAACTCGTCCTTTATGGAGGTTTCACCACTTTCCGGATATGGTCCTTCAGCTGATGCCAGACCATTTCGATCGGATTGAAGTCTGGCGATCTGTCATTGAAAAAAAAGGAGGGCGGGAGAGGGTGACTGGGAGACTGGTGGGTGACTGGGAGAGGGTGAGTGAGTGGGAGAGGGTGAGTTTGAGGTTGAGTGGGTGGGCAGGCAGGAGAGGGTGAGTGGGTGGGTGGGCAGGAGAGGGTGAGTGGGTGGGCAGGCGGGAGAGGGTGGGTGGGTGGGGGAGGGTGAGTTTGGGCGGGAGAGGGTGAGTGGGTGGGTGGGAGAGGGTGAGTGGGTGAGTGGGTGGGAGAAGGTGAGTGGGTGGGTGGGTGGGAGAGGGTGAGTGGGTGGGCGGGAGAGGGTGAGTGGGGGGGTGGGCAGGAGAGGGTGAGATTAGAGGGTGAGTGGGTGGGTACTTGTGGTGACACACTAATATACACACACATACACACACCCACACACATATACACACACACACACACACACACACACACACACACACACACACACACACACACACACACACACACACACACACACATATACACACACACACACATATACACACACACACACACACACACACACACACACACACACACACACACACACACACACACACACACACATATATATATACACACACACACACATATATATATACACACACACCCACACACACACTCCCACACACATATATATATACACACACACACACACACATATATACACACACACACACACACATATATATACACAAACACACACACACATATACACACACACACACACACACACACACACACACACACACACACACACACACACACACACACACACACACATATATATATATATACACACACACACACACACACATAATTACACATACTCACCAGCTTGCTGCCATCACTGCTCTGGGACACAACCCCTTCCCCCTTCCCCCACGGGGGCAGCGCAACCCCCCTGCATCTCCCGCGTGGGCAGGGAGGCAGGCACAGGGATCGGAGCAGAAGGGGGCACATCTCTCTTCTCTTCTTCTTCACATTCTCTTTGAGATGGGAGCTACTTAGCTGCTTACTGCGCATGCATCACCCAACCCCCTCTCTCCAGAGTCGTTAATTTTCTGAATCTTGCCATTGTATTCTTAATCCGTCCATAGCCGAGCTACAAAGCCTCACAGCGTCTGCGTGTAATTCTCTTTGAGATGGGAGCTACTTAGCTGCTTACTGCGCATGCATCACCCAACCCCTGCCTCTCCAGAGTCGTTAATTTTCTGAATCTTGCCATTGTGTTCTTAATCCGTCCATAGCCGAGCTACAAAGCCTCACTGCACCTGCGTGTAATTCTCTTTGAGACGGGAGATTTGAGGCTTTGTTTACGGCAATGTTTTGGAAAATCCCTTCTCGAATTTGATTTGCACAGAGCATCACCTTGATATTATAATAATAATAATAATAGCATTTTTTGTATAGCGCTGCTAGTTATACGTAGCGCTTTACAGAGACATTTTGTAGGCACAGGTTCCTGCCCCTTGGAGCTCACAATCTATGTTTTTGGTGCCTGAGGCACAGGGAGATAAAGTGACTTGCCCAAGGTCACAAGGAGCTGACACCTGGAATTGAACCAGGCTCCCCTGCTTCAAACTATCAGTGCCACTCTGTCTTTTACTCACTGAGCCACTCCCTCTCATATTACGATATTCAATCTGTGCGTTTGCCTGCACATGGTTGATTTCTGTGCTTTTTATGTACTGTATTTGGGGGTTGTATTTGGGGGATTATTGATCAAATTATTATGATGAACTGCCTTTTGAAATTACTGTTGAAATTACTGTACTCTACTCTACAGTATGTAATTTCTTTGAACTGCTGCACAACTAATCCTTCATCCCTCCCCCACGCACACACAAACTCTTTTTGACAGACACCTCCACAGAGTCATTCATTTTCTGAAGTTAGTCATTGTGTTTTAAATCTGTCCCTAGCCGAGCGTCAATGGCCTCACTGCGCCTGCGTGTACTCTAAACCAATTTGAGATGGGTGCTTGCTGCTTACTGCACATGAGTCACCCACCCCCCCCCCTCTCCACAGAGTCGTTAATCTTGCTTTGTGTTCTTAATCCGTCCATAGCCGAGCTACAAAGCCTCACTGCGCCTGCGTGTAATCCTCTTTGAGATGGGAGCTAGCTGATTACTGCACATGACTCACCCAACCCCCCCCCCCCCAACCCTTTGAGGCTTTGTTTACGGTAACGCTTTGGAAAATCCCTTCTCGATTTTGAAATGTAAATCTGATTTGCACAGCATTGTGGAATTGAGAGTTAAAAAAACCATTAACTGACATGTTGTTTTGTCATTCATTCTTTTTCATTGGAGTACTGTAGGGGTGGGGGGGGAGGGGGTGGGTGTTGTCAATGATTATGATTAGCAGGAATGTAAATAAATATTTATTTTATCAGGAACCAAAAAATACAAATATAAAAATAATCATGAATAATACATAATGCAGTCTTTATTAAGTTCTTCTGGCAGATTGAAATTGGATAAACATTTAGAAAACATTTGTAAAACATCGGGAAACATGAATAATGCACATTTATAAGAATATTATTTAATAATATATACTGTAATGTATAATATATATATATATAGTAATATTATTTTTTCCGTCTTTATCTTGTTCCTCATTCTGTGTACAGTACAGTAGTTCATTGAGA